>NT_180370.1:0-365 GCF_000188095.3 Bombus impatiens | reverse complement strand
ACAAAGGGACTAAATGCAAATAAACTATATATAGCACCCAGTCTTGAACTTAGCTCCGATCATACACCCATAATTATTATATACAGAAACAAACCAATACTTTATAACAATTCAGAGACACTATGCAATAAAACCATCAAATGGCAAACATTTAAAGAAATAATTGAGAACAAAATCAATTGTAACATCCCATTGAAAACACCTGAACACATCGAGTAAGCAGTAACAACACTTACAGAAACTATTCAGGAAGCAGCATGGACAACCACCATATCTGAATCAACTAATAGACGAACAAAAATAATTCCGCCAGACACCCTTGAAAAAATTAGAGAAAAAAGAAAAGCGAAAGCAAAATGGCAAAA
>NT_180369.1:0-408 GCF_000188095.3 Bombus impatiens | reverse complement strand
GCTTGCTTGTTTCATTTACACAACCATATTCCTCTTTTCTCTTATTTGCTCTTTCATCGACAAACCAGGAAGTCGATCATAATAATACAACTATTATATGTAACAAACATCGCTAACCGAACATTATTCATCGTGGTTTAAATTTGCGATTAAATACAGATTTAAATATGTTCATTCGTTCGTTATGCAAACTAATAAAGTTAAGTAACAAATTGGATTTATCATAAATTTCTCACGTATTTCTAAAGTAGGTTCAATACTCTGTTTCGCGTTTCGGAACGATGAATATGTAAAATGGCGTAAGAATTATTGATTGCTAGAATTATCCGATCGTATCTCGTATTTGATCGTGAACTTCCGAACTTTATAAAATGAAATGTAACAATGTATTAAATCTAGTCGGAAAAT
>NT_180368.1:0-8914 GCF_000188095.3 Bombus impatiens | reverse complement strand
TTCCGGCCTTTGTTATTATCATGAAGTATTCCGCGAACGTGCGAGAAGGTATCGATTCCCCTGTAGGTGAAAACAGGAAAATGCCACCAGCTCTCCGTAAACGCGGCGAACGTCGGCGGCTTAAAGACACGCCGCATTTTCGTTGAAGATATACTAACGAAAATCTCGTATTTAGTGGACACCGGTGCTGACATTTGTGTTTATCCGCGCAGCAAGATCCGCGGACACACGAACAAACCCGACTACGAACTGTTCGCGGCCAACGGAACGCGAATCGCGACATACGGTATCGTTACAGTTTCCCTCAATTTATTACTACGCCGAGCTTTCAAATGACGTTTCGTAGTGGCCGATGTGCAAACGCCTATCATCGGTGTTGATTTTCTGAGCCATTACGAGTTGCTCGTAGGGCCTCGCAACAAACGGCTCCTTGACACAAAAACCCGACTATTGACGAAAGGATTCGCCGACATGGCTGACGTGGCATCGATAAATCAATCACCGGACATTCACCGTACCACAGACTGCTGGCGGAATTCCCCGATCTCACGAGACCGCCAGTGTTCTGAAGAAACGCAATACAGCATGGGGTGCAACACTACATCAGCACGACGTCCGGACCACCCGTCCACGCCAAACCACGCCGCCTCGCCCCTGTCGACTCAAGCTGACAAAGGCGGAACTCGAATTGCTAGGCATAGGAACCGCGATAAAGGAAGTCCTTAACGCAACGGCGGCCGAAATGATTTACGGATCCGGCATACGATTGCCGGCGGAATTTTTCTTAGCAGCCAAACCGTGGGCCAACTCGGAATACAACGGATGGAAAAGGTCAGGCCATACCCGGTTACGCGTCATGGCGAAAAGAAAATTTTCGTCTTTAAAGAACTGGAAACATCGCTGTATGGTTTTTTGCGCCATGACGCGATTGGGGACCCTTTGCAGCCGCGGTAACACGGAGCATGTAAAGTTGGGAAGAGGGATGGAAAGAATTATATTATTAAATAAATAATCGCGATGTAACGGTTCCCATAGATCGATTAAAACTTGCGTTTATAGTTCTGGACGACCTAGAGGAAAAAACATCTGAATCTCGTGACGTACTGATTCTGGTAGGACAAATGAACGCCCGCGACGAAAGCGGTGCGAACAACAACAATCGAACAGCGGAAGAAAACACCAGGAATGGGTACGTTACGCGGTCTGGCCGAAGAGTCCGTTTTCCCGATTGGTTTCAGGCAGGTTTCGGCTAAGTATTGGGAATTTTTAAAATAACGACAACCGAAGGAAACCCGTGGAGATATGTTTAAAATATAACACAATAAAAACGTTATCACTGGTAGGGGGTGCTGTAGATGTTTAAGTTTGAAGGCACTTCAAATCATGTTGTTGTTTTGCCTCGAAGTATCAAGACCGTTAGATTACAAGCAACGTTCCTACAGAATGACCCAGGTGCTCATTCGACACACACTGCTTTCTCTGAGGAAAATCGGACGGGAGACGACGGACATCTGTCATCACTCCGAAGAGGGCAGGAACACAGCGCAGTACACGCTGGAGCTCTGTCCGGCGTGGGAGCTGCCCCGCTACACCCTGCGGTACGTCATAGGAGCAATATTGATTGCGATTGTAGAAGCGATGTTGAGCGGGCCACAGGAGTACGAGGCCATCCGCCTCTTCTGCGAGCGAGTTATGCTCGCGAAGGAGCGAGCAGAAAGGGAGAGAAGGGAAAACTCTCACCCTTGTAGGATAAGACAATGGGGGGGGATGGCAGTCAGGAGGGCTAGAGCCGCTTCATCGCCGTCCCAATGGACCACGACTAGAAGGGGCGATAACACTAGGGGCAATGGTCCCCCCTAACGCCAAATTCAATAGTCAGGGAATTATTAGGACTGGCTCCAACAAGAGGACGCGGGAAAGGAGTGCAACAGAAGATAATTCATAAGAGGTTCCTGGAGCACTCCTGTCATACGCGTAGGATGGTCATCATGGAGCTTTAGTCGGTAGGAGTCCGACACTACTCTGCTATTACCCGATTATTAACAACAGCGGAGTGTCCATGAGGATTTCTCCATGTACAAAAAAAAAGATTACAAGTAATGTAAGAAGAAATAAATTCCGGGCAAAACAATGTCATCGCTACATGCAACCGTCGAATGAAGACGAATTTGAATTTCCCGAGTCTCCCTCGACCAGTATAAAGAAACAGACGCAATCGCGTGCGACACGGTATCGAACAGTTCATATCGAGTATCAACGAGTATTAACAACCATCTCCGAGTATCTAAGCGACGAACAATAACGAGTATCAATTCCGAGTTTTGTATTGTATCAACGACTCACTGTAGGCATATTTATTTATTTCAAATATACTTGACAGACTGCGGCAGCAATATTTCGCCCTCATTATTTCGCGATACCGATTCACGACTAATCCTCCGCATTATCAATTGATCATTAAACAAGAAAGATATATTATCTTAAAGTGATAAAATTTGATAAAATTTTGATAAATTTTGATAAAATTTACAAATACTTAATAATTTTCAATCGTGTGGTATATTTCGAAGCATATTGGTACATGCAATGCAACTTTACATATTTTGCACCCGCACATTGTTTCGCTACGTTTTTCATGTTTTATGCAAACTTCACAGACTCTGGCCTTGATTTCGATATTATAGGGCCTATATGCTTAGGAAATTGACTCTAATGTTTTGCGTGCAGTTTCTTAGGTAAATCTCAGTTCGATAATCGTCCTCTTTGTATATACTCTGGTAACGGTATATCTTTTAGTAATGATTCGACTATTTCAATCCTATATTCAGCGTAAGTCTGTTTTTTTGCTAGTTTGTTATTTATTTTGTTGAATAAAATGTACGAGTTAAACAGAGCAATATCTATTCAACCGTTCGCGAAGAGACGCGGTCGAGGTAGAGGGCGCCAACGAGAGTCGTAAATTCTCGCTATGATACGATGATCGACGCTACGAATAAGCCGATCCCCTATTTCGGTTGCAACAACAGAGCTAACTGATATGATTATAACACTGAGTTAACAGGTTAAATATACACTTTATTCCAACAACTTTGATCACTTAAGTACTTACGCGTGATGCGTGTAGACGTGTTCTCAACGAAGTGTTAATATTAAGTTAAGATGTTGATTGATCAATGCAACGAAAAACAACTGAAGTTCGGTACTGTTGCAAAAGAAAACTAGTGATGTGTGTGTCTAAAGCACGGAAAGAGGCTGGGGGTAAGGATGAGTGCTAGCCGCCCACATCAAAGGTCGTATATGCGAAAAACTCGCTTTCCTTGGTTTTCCCGGCATAAACAATGCTTCAAGTTAGAAGACACTTGTGTGGTCTTAAGGGCCTTAACGATAAAAAATGTTAAAATTTATAATGGGTTTTTAAGATTATTGAGGAACCGTAATAAGGGTGTCTAGACATCTTGGGATGTAACAATATCAAAGAGCTAAAGGAAAACCTTTCGGTATTCTTTTTTTTTATTTAATTTATACTCTATAATTTGTCCAGAGTTTGTCTATTTTTGATTCCTTTAGAGAGGTTAGTGGGGTGTTTTCTCTTTAGTCTTCTTTTTATGAGGGGTTTGCTCTTTTCAGCAGCCAGCTGGTTTAGATGTGTTGCCATTCTTTCCTTGTATTATTTTGCGTATCTCCCGATTTCTTCTTAGACCGCTGGTATTTTTAGGTCTTTGCATATATCCTCGTTTCTGACATACCATGGGGTTAATACCATGGGGCTATTTTCCATGCTGCGTTTAGAGTTTCGACTACTTAGCCTAGTTACCCAGTACATCTGTCTTCTTTTTATCCGTATTCTGTCTACAATTGATTTAGTATGTTGCTTCCATGTAAGTTGTGTGTCTTATTATTATGAATCCTAGGTATTCAACTTCCCATGTTTGTGTTATGTGTGTGCCATTCAACCGAATATTTGGCGGTTTCCGTTTTCGTAGTGTAAATGTAGTATGGTTTATCTTGTAGCCATTTTTCTATTTTTGTGATATGCTCTTGTAGTAATGTGATTGCTGTTTCTGGATTAGTTTGCTTGACTAACACAGCAGTGTCGTCTGCGAATGTCAGTATTTTGCTGTTGGTAGTTGTTGGTATGTTGACCGTGTATGGTGTGTATAATATTGGTCCTAAGACGCTTCCTTACGGTACCCCTACCTTGATGTCTCTAACTTCAGAATATGCGTCCTTTATTTTTGCTACAAAGGTTCTGCTGCTAAGGCATGATTTGAGTAAGTGGCGGATATTTTCCTGGAAATGTTTTTTGATTGTTTGTAAAAGACTTTCATTGTTCACTTTGCCAAATACTTCCTGAATGTCCATGAGGAGAACTGTACAATATTGTTTTTTTTCTATTGCTAGTAAAATTTCGTTGGCGAGCCTTCCATTTCTTTTATAGTTGATCTTTCCTATTCTTTGTTAAATGGTTGTTTTCGACTTAGCGCATTTGTAGGGTTGTTTACGTAGTATATTTCAACTTTGTTTGTTATTTTTATTGGCGGTACATGATGCTGCATTTTGGAGCTTTTACCATTTGGTAGTGTCCGTTAACGTTTTGACCACCTAAATTCACTACTTGTCGCACTTTCATTGAATCACAGTTTCTCATGTCTGTTTAGATCGACTGCATGGGCAGAACTGTATCCTTTCATACATTTCCTCGTCACAGGGAAGCACGCTAGTATTTTATCTTTTTGATCAATTGCAATCATTCCTTTATTATACTCAATGACATATTTTGTTTTCAAAAAACAATTAAATCGATTTTTATCTGGGTTAGTCATTTCTGCTGCTTCGTATTTTGAAGAAAGGATATAAATGTCTCGTTTATCTTTCCATTTCAATGCCAGTATTTCATTGCAGCTTCTCATTCTATCCATTTTTAATTTTACTTGACAGGAATCTTTTGGCATGTTATTTCTCTTGAACAGTTTTGGCGAAAAGTACCAGCTGTCTAAACATAAAGTATATCCTTTATGTAATAGTGAATGTGGTAGCTCTCTGACAACGCTTTCAGATGCACTGTTACTGGAATTTACATGCACGAGTTGTCCTCGGACCGTCAATATGACTTTCGCTCCGGAAAATCGACGGTGGACGCGATCATCAAATTCCGCGAAAAAGTTGAGCAAATGAGCGACAAGAAATATGTCCTCGCTATTGCACTCGACATATCAGGAGCCTTCGACAACGTCTGGTGGCCGAACGTAATGCACGAATTGAAGAGAAGAGGCTGCCCCAATAACCTGTATCGGTTGACGAGGAGCTACTTTTCGGATAGTAAGCAAATCGCCGGGAAAAACGAAGTAGTCAGCAAGCCCGTCACGAAAGGATGCCCGCAGGGATCGGTACTGGGTCCAAGTTTCTGAAACTTTATATTTGATGACCTGCTGGCCGAGCTAACGACAAGCGCGATGGAATGCGAACCTATCGCGGATGTCATAGTGATCCAATTACAGAAGAAAGGACAAGATGTAGTTACACGCGTTTCCACGTGGTGCACCAGAAAGAAACGCGTCGCTATCGGCGGAAAAAACGGAAATGCTGCTAGTCGAGGGCAAATTGGACGCGGAGAGACCACCGATCATCAAGATCAATAACAAAAGCATCAGAATGGGACAAGTGATCAAATACTTGGGAGTGCGCCTTAAAAGAAGCCTAAGAATCAATCGGCATGTACACGAAACAACACAAAAGTACCAGAGACTATTCAATAGCCTCGCAAGAGTGGCCAAGACGAAATGGGGACTCGGACACGCAGCCATGAGTATCCTGTACGCCGCAACCGGCTGGAGCTACCCGTTTAATGGGATAACGAGGAACATGCTGAGGAGGTTACAGAGGATGGCACTCCTCCAAGTGACGAAGGCCTACAGAACAACGTCAACGGAAGCACTATAGGTCATCGCCGGGGTCATTCCCATCAACCTGATAATCGAAGTCAGGGCGCGGGCCTACAAGAAGAAAAGAGGACTGGACGAAGCAACCAACCAGAGAGCCATCGGTCAGAGAAGCTATTGAAAAATGGCAAGAACGCTGGCAGACCACACTGAAGGGCAGAACAACGTTCGAATACTTCGACAGCGGCAAAGATAGGCTTGAGAATCGCTGGGTAAGACCCGACCACTACATGACACAGTTCATCAGTGGTCACGGGGATTTCAACAGCAAACTCAGGACATTCCGTCTGAGCGAGGTAGACACGCGCGACTGCGGAGAAATAGAAACCCCTCATCACAACTTAGAGGATTGTCCAATCTTCAACGAAGATAGGCAGAGACTGCGGAACGCAATACAAGAACTAGACTTGCACTGGCCGGAGGAAAAGTGGGAATTCGTATCAACGGACGTATACCCCCACTTCCGCCAGTTCACAAGAAGTGTTCTGCAGACAAAGGAGCAGAAGAGAAGGAGAATCCTACGAGATATGGGGGGGGGGCGGCGGGTACATTGCAACAGGCAGGGACGGCCTTCAGAGAGAAGGTCGACACAACCGGGTGAGCAGACAAGCCAGCCTCCAAGACGAAGCCCAAGGCTGGCTCGACGGGCATCCGAGCAGAACAGAGAAGAAGAAGATCTACAACACGGAACAACAGAGAGAACAACAACAGCAACAATACCGACGAAGACGACAACAACTAAGAGAAGAAACACTAAGAAGAAAACTCGGAACAACAGACAACATAGGACTCAAGATAGGACCCTAATTTTGTACTCTTTTCGATTTTTCTCAAACAGTACAGGTCTGACGCGAATTCTGACCATTGCACGAAATTCTATCCTACTGTCGCCATCATCAACGCATTTATCGAGGAGATGAAACAGATACACGCGAGAATAGATGCGCTGAGCATCGATAGCCGTCAACGAACACGATCACGCTCACGTGGGAGATACCGTCGCCGTTCGAGATCCCGAGACCCGCCGGGGCAAGATGGTCTATGCTACTAGCACGCGGTGTACCGCGACCGCGTGCGAAAATGTCGATCCCCGTGCAAGTGAAAGCAGGGAAACGGGTCCAGCCGTCCGTAAGGTACGTGGACCCGCAAACAAAAGTGATTATGAAAGTTCGCGGCTAATGAAACCCGGATTGCTACTTATGGGATCATCACCTTGTCCCTCAATCTATCCTTGCGTCGAGCCTTTAAGCGGCGTTTTGTTGTAGCCAACGTGCAAACACCTATCATCGGCATCGATTTCCTGAGCCATTACGAGTTACTCGACGACCCGCGAAACAAACGACTCCTGGATCCGACAACGCAACTGTCCACAAGGGAATTGGCCGCTACGACTGACGTAGCGTCCATTAAAACCGTCGATGGAGAGTCTATGTATAATCAACTTTTAGCGGAATTCCCGGACCGAACACGCCGTCTTCCGACGAAGTTCTCTACGGCGTGCAACATCATATCTGCACGACACCTGGAATTCCCGTCCACGCCAAACCACGCCGCCTCGCCCCTGTCGACTCAAGCTGGTAAAGGCGGAACTCGAAATGCTAGGCATCGGAATTGCGATAAAGAAAGACCTTAACGCACCGGCGGAAAAAATGATTTACGGATCCGACATACGATTGCCGGCGGAATTTTTCTTAGCAACCAAACCGCGGGCCAACTCGGAATACAACGGATGGAGAAGGTCAGGCCATACCCGGTTTCATGGCGAAAAGAAAATTTTCGTCTTTAAGGAACTGGAAACATCGCCGTATGTTTTTTTGCGCCATGACGCGATTGGGGACCCTTTGCAGCCGCGGGAACACGGAGCATGTAAAGTTGGGAAGAGGGATGGAAAGAATTATATTATTAAATAAATAATCGCGACGTAACGGTTCCTATAGACGGATTGAAACCTGCGTTTATTGTTCCGGTATTTATTCTGAGTTTTGTATTGTATCAACGACTCACTGTACGCATATTTATTTATTTCGAATATACTTGACGGACTGCGACAGCAATATTTCGCCCCCATTATTTCGCGATTCCGATTCATGACTAATCCTTCACAGATCAGAACTCGCCAAGCTACTTCAACTAGCGGGATTGAACATCCGGAAATCGGCATCAAACGACAAAGAATTACTACAGGGACACTCCGCAGTGGAAACAAACCACCAACGACAATTGGGCGATTCGCAAACATTGAAAACACTGGGAGTATTTTGGAATTCATCCAACGATTCCATTCTTTACTCGGTCGAAGTCAAACACATCCTCTCTTGAGTCACGAAACGAATCATCAGTTCAGAGATTGCCAAAACCTACGACCCGCTAGGCTTGCTCATGCCGGTAATCATTCGGGCTAAGATACTGCTTCAACGTATATGGTCATTGAAAATCGACTGGGACGAATCACTTCCGATTGATCTGCATACAGAGTGGAATGAGTACTACTCTCAGTTGCCATTGTTAAACAATAACAGATTCAAATACAAAACAATAATTAAATCCGCGACGGAGATTGAAATGCATGGCTTCTACGACGTCAGCGAGAAGGCTTGGGGGGGGCTGTGTTTATCTCCGAACCACTAACATCGATGGCTGCGTCCGGATACAACTATTAACCGCAAAATCAAAAGTCGCCCCGCTCAAATCCCAAACCATTCCTCGGTTCGAGTTGAGCGGAGCACTCCTCCTCACGTCCCTGGTATCGACAGTACAGCAGGCCCTATTGCACAACATTACTTGAACTATCCAAAAGATAAACCGATTCCATCATCGTACTCCACTGGATGAACACATCGCGTGGAAAGATTCAAAACATTTGTCGCCAACATAGTTTCCGAAATCCAAAAAAAAAACCAGTATCCGTGATTGGAGTCATGTTCCTACCAACGACAATCCCGCGGATCTAAGAATGCCCGAAGAGTTTCTACGCC
>NT_180367.1:0-568 GCF_000188095.3 Bombus impatiens | reverse complement strand
TTGAGGGTGCGCGCCAAGGATATGCAGACATCTGGATGCCATCCTGTGGTGTGTGGCCTGGTCTCTGATATGAATTGACATTACAAACTCCTGGCGCCCTTTGAGCATGGCCACGACGACCGCTTTGGGGGCTAAGCTCTCGCCGATTTCGAGCTGTAGCACGCGCCGTGGTTCCGACTACGCAGGACAAAACTCCAGCGTGTGTTGCACCGTGTCCTCCTCTTCCTTACAGTGGTGACAGGTTGACGTCGCCTCTCGCCGAATCCTCAGCAGATACTCGCCGAATACTCCGTGGCCGGTGAGCACCTGCGTCATCCTGAAGTTCAGCGGCACTTCGCCTCGATCCCTCCAGGCTTCCCAGTTGGGAAGCACGGCGCGAACAGCCCGATGCGGCCGCACGGCGTCTTCCTGGATCAGCTGAGAGCGCCATCGCTCCCATGTCTCCTTCTTCGCCTCTTCCCGGATGTTCAGAGCCGACTGGCTGACGGTTGGCCAGCAGAAGCCCCAGACCCGCTGCCCAATCGGTGAGCATCCTTCCTCGAGAGTTGGTCCTGGGATTTCCCCATTG
>NT_180366.1:0-366 GCF_000188095.3 Bombus impatiens | reverse complement strand
ACACAACATCTTAGCGGAAACTTCACCGCTACGCAGCACCTGCAAGATATCATTAGCAGAAATGCGACCTCTCAACTTGGATATGACCATATGATTTATATGGAGCTTCTCCGCCTTTTATCTGGCTATTTAATCGCATTAAGAGCGGATTCGTGTGGAAGAAGAAAACTTTTAATTCTGTCTGCGACTGGGACGAGTTATATATCGTTTCTTTTAACATTCTATTTTTACTCACCTCAACGTAGGTCTATCGATTCCGCCATGTCTTTTATTCCCATTTTCCATGTTATTTTGTATCAAGTAATATTTCACATTGGTCTAGGTGTATTACCCAATGTTTTCCTATGCGACTTATTTCCTACGAAA
>NT_180365.1:0-375 GCF_000188095.3 Bombus impatiens | reverse complement strand
TTTCCTTCCCGTTGGAAATATTTCGACGTTTATGCGCTCGTTGAACTGCACGCACTACCGTATAAGCGTCGAAACAAGCAAAGTAGCTCGCAAGTCGCAAATGCAATGCACTAACGTTTATGCGTCGAAACAAGCAAAATAGCTCAAAAATCGCGAAGATTTCGTCGATTTCGATGAAATCTAGCCGTGATTTCCTTCCCGTTGGAGATATTTCTATGTTTAGGCGCTCGCTGAACGCCATTTTACACTTCACACGCAATGCACTACCGTTTAAGCGTTGAAACAAGCAGGATAGCTCGCAAATCGCGATGAATTCGTCGATTTCGTCGAAATCTAGCCGTCATTTACTTCCCGTTGGATATATTACGACGTTTA
>NT_180364.1:0-699 GCF_000188095.3 Bombus impatiens | reverse complement strand
CGTCCCAATGTGGTTGTAAGGGTTGATGGTAGCAAGATAGACACAGGCTCCATACGGTTTCTCATGTCACAAATGCCGTGGAGTCACATCTCATTTGCGGATTTGATTACGGTTTTGCGTGGCAACCTGATGTTATTAAGTAGTGGTGGTTGAAACCTGATGTTATTAAGTCGTGGTGGTTGTTCATTGTATCTGTTTCACTCTGAACGCAAGTCTGCTGGAGGGGACTCATTCATCTCAATGGAATCTTTAATGCCTAGACTCGCTGAAGCAGCATCTTTGCTCGAACGATCACTGGCGCAAGTAATTCCGGTTGATCGTAAATTCTGGCAATTACAGGGCTGATCAACTGCTTCGTGACGCGGGATATATTGGACGTGGGCTCGACCGAGTAGAGGATTGAATCGTCGGAGGAATTCGAAAAGATACTGTTACGCCGGGGGACCCTCTGCCTGGCCCAGGTCACACACCGCGGGCCAGACGGACATCACACCCCGCGGGCCAGACGGACACGAGATGTCCGCTCTTCCGTACGGCATACCCTCAATAGCCTTAACTATCTTCCATAAATCTGCGGAATTTCCTAGTAGCGGTCCTTCAAACCAAACAAACGTCTGTTTCCGCAGAATTTCCAAAGACTCTTGTCTACCATGGCTTGACAAGGGAAAGTTAGTTTTTCTCACGTATGCTGCAACTTTC
>NT_180363.1:0-259 GCF_000188095.3 Bombus impatiens | reverse complement strand
CGAAATCTGCGCTGTTTGCGAGCTATTTTGCTTGTTTCGACGCATAAACGGTATTGCTTTGCATTTGCAGTGTAAAATGGAGTTCATCGCGCGCTTAAACGTCGAAATATCTCCAAGCGCTCGTTGAACTCCATTTTACACTGCAAACACAAAACACTAGCGTTTAAGCGTCGAAACAAGCCAAATAGCTCGTAAATCGCGAAGATTTCGTCCATTTTGATGAAGTCTAGCCGTCATTTCCTTCCCGCTGGAGATATTT
>NT_180362.1:0-368 GCF_000188095.3 Bombus impatiens | reverse complement strand
AATACAAAACACTTAGCACTAGTCAATCGTTGTAAAAACCAAAAGCACTTAGTCTAGAAAATAATCTATCACATATAGCAACTAAATAACCTTATAAACACGATCTGAATGTCAATTTAACATAAGTAAGGTAGCCACCTATCGCAATAATCCTCTTTTGACGTATTTTACATATCGCAACCTCCTTCACAGTACCACCTCTACCTTACATAACAGATTAATCCCTTTCATTCGCTTACAATAAATAAGAATACAACACTTAAAACTAGCCAGTCGTTGTAAGTAAAAACCCAAAGACACTCAATCTAGTATATAATCCCCCGCATATATAAATAGCTACTACCTAACCTTATAACATGATTTCCTAT
>NT_180361.1:0-457 GCF_000188095.3 Bombus impatiens | reverse complement strand
TAACTTTAATTTTTGATATAAAATATCATTATTTCTTATGTATTTAAGAATTTAAAAAATTTCCATAATATTTTCAACATTATACTCTGTATATATTCTCTGTATATATATACTCTGTATAATAATTTTTTAATTAATTATCGTAATAAAATAAAGATTTTCCGCTTGCAATAAAATAAGGATTTTTCGATAAAAAAACCCAAATTTTTGATTAAAATTGCCAAAAATTCAATTATTATGTAAATAAGTATATATTAATATATAATTGTTAATTATAAAATATATTAATTTTTTTATCTCTATATACAAATTTAATTGCAGATAAAAGTTAAAATTTTAATGTAAATATTTTAAGATTTAATTTTAAAAAATTGTATAATTTATATTAAAATATTCTATACAAAAATTTGAATATACTATAATTATTTTATAATTTAAAATTGATATAATTAAATTA
>NT_180360.1:256-473 GCF_000188095.3 Bombus impatiens | reverse complement strand
ATATCTCCAACGGGAAGGAAATGACATTTAGTTTTCTTCAGAATGGACAATATCTTGGGGTTTCGCGAGCTATTTTGCTTGTTTCGACGCTTAAACGGTAGTGCATTGCATTTGAAGTGTAAATTGGAGTTCAACGAGCGCTTAAACGTCGAAATATCTCCAACGGGAAGGAAATGACACTTAGTTTTCGCCAGAATCAACGAAATCTTGCGGTTTT
>NT_180360.1:0-248 GCF_000188095.3 Bombus impatiens | reverse complement strand
CGAGATCTTGGGGTTTTGCGAGCTATTTTGCTTGTATCGACGCTTAAACGGTGGTGCATTATATTTCCAGTGTAAAATGGAGTGAAAGGAGCGCTTAAACGTCGAAACATCTAAAACGGGAGGGAAATGGCGGCTAGATTTCATCAAAATAGACGAAATTCTCCCGATTTGTGATCTATTTTGCTTATCTCGCACCTTAAGCGGTAGTGCATTGCATTTGCAGTGTAAAATCGAGAACAACGAGCGCA
>NT_180359.1:0-1999 GCF_000188095.3 Bombus impatiens | reverse complement strand
TTTAGACTTCTTTGTTTTGCAATTAGTGAATATTTGTCCTTGTTACTGGGACAGATGCACGGTAGACAGCGTATAGATTGACAACAAAATCGATAATAAAACTTGCAGTAAGGCTGTAAAGAGTGGCTTATTCTGAGTTACAATCTTGAAAAATATTTGAGAAGTAATAAACAGTATGGTCTGTAGCGAATTTAGTTTCTTTAGCATCGGATATCTAAGATATGTTACAACTCGGTATTTCTTGCTGAAATGAATCTCACTCCTACTAACACTCTACATCTTCTCTAGTGTTTAGTTTTTCTTAGTCCTGCGAAAGCTACAAGTAGCGACGAACGTGCCACGTAGAAGACACAAGAAATCACGAAACCGATAGATCGCCGGTGGTCTCCTCGCGTCGCAGTTCGAACGTTTCACGAATAAGGTGAAAAAATTGAAGTTTATATATGATAATAGAATTTATTACGAAAATCTAACAAAGTGACGGTCCAAAGTGTTACAACAGAATGATTCAAAGTGTTACAAGAGATTTGGTCAAAATGTTTTAATAGACTGGGGCGAA
Source organism: Bombus impatiens (assembly GCF_000188095.3). Lineage (NCBI taxonomy): Eukaryota > Metazoa > Arthropoda > Insecta > Hymenoptera > Apidae > Bombus > Bombus impatiens. The sequence goes on along the minus strand of NT_180359.1, from coordinate 1,440 downwards.
CGCTTATTTTTTAGGGTTTTTATACTGAGGTTTTGGTCCCTCTGGAATGGTTATCGTCTGGTGTATCTCAGAGGCGCCTATTCCGTTACTATTTAGTTATTGTTTCGATGGCTGTGATATGCAGGATGTCAAGCCTATCCTATTACTGTTTCTGAGTGGGTGGTTTTCTTGAGCGTATGACAAACGCGACGCGTTCATCGGTCGTGGCACAACGATTCTCTCTATTGTAGTACCGCGGAAAGATCGTCGACATACGCACAATCCCGACGATAATGCACAAGTGCCGAGAAGCCAAAAGGGTCGGAAAACTTCAATAGGCCTTCCGGCATTAAGTTCACGTTAAATAATCATTGTTTTCTGTTTAAACCACTGTAATAAATCCATCTATCAATAAATTATCATATAGAAATCACTGGAAATCCTAATTTCCAATATTTCTGATAAGGAAATCCTATAATGCATTCATTCACGCATTTCCTCTCTCTATTCTGAGATAAAATATCAACATTTCTCAATGATAATTTAGAAATACTCTTATCTGTAGGATTTTCTGTAATTTCTGACTTGCAGGATTGCTGCGACCTTTTCAGAAAGATTTCATCCTTATCAAGAGAAGGCGAGCCAATGTCGCACGGAAACTGCATAACAAATATCAAACAAGTCATATTCGATTAAAGTTAAGAAACATTATGATCACTTGTAAGTTACTGTATACCTTTTATCTCCTGAAATACGTAGGATGAAATTAAAAATAATATAAGGAGATAACAGTTCATACATGAAAATACAATATGTTTTTTTTTTATTATATCCGTGTAAGATCTACAATTAATATTCAATCGGGTGAACGAAATACTTTTTGACACTTCTTGACAAAAGTTAAGGAACATACTTTGTTTAAATTATGTACCTACTTTTTAAAAAATATAAATAAGAAATAATCTAATAAGATGTTAAGTACCTCCTGAATTTGATGACTACATGTCATCTGCGTAGCATTAGTTCAATTTCTTTAATCTTTAATAATGTTTTTTCGTATGATATAATTCAAAGCAGTAGTTCGATGCATCATCCAACGTTACAGGCTTTACATTGGAATCCTGTTTCGGCTCGCATTTTGTGTTTCCTGCAAATCTCACATTTCCGCCAACCGTTTTGCCGCGTTCCTATTGGATTGATGTATTTTGATGAAAAGTATCTTGAAACCAGTCGTAAGAAATTATCTTTGGATGCAGTTTGGCTTCCAGACTTATTGCTACATGTATTTTCATTTGGATATTTTAGTAGAATTTCTCGAATGAGGCATAAACGAAACTTCGCAAATGTTATATTTCTTTTGAACATAATTTTGTAGAGTATGTAAATATGGTAAATCGGAAGATCAAGCATGTGGGCTATTGAGGTTATTCGGTGTGTAAACAGAGAAAACACGTGGATAAA
>NT_180358.1:352-1177 GCF_000188095.3 Bombus impatiens | reverse complement strand
TCCGTCTGGCCCGCGGTGTGTGACCTGGGCCAGGCAGAGGGTCGCCCTGCGTAACATCGTCCGTTGTGATTATTCGATACTCTAGAATTTTGGTTCCTTCCAACGTATCTCCTGGGATTTGAAATCTACCTTGATTCCTCCGAATTAATTCTTCGACGATTTTTCTTTCCTCCTTGTTCAAGTGTTCAAGTAGTAATAATTCGATTATTTTGTCGAACCTATTTTCTTTTGATTTTGAAATTGCTTTGCAAGTCGTGCTAGGCGGCGAGCCGAGGTTCTCCAATTCTTTAATTAGCATTAGGTGTGATAAATTCGTAATCTTTCGATGTGGTATTTATTATTCTTGTATATCCTCGTCCCTTATGGTTCTTCGCACCTACATTACCAAAATAGACCCCCTTGATTGGTTCGATTTTGGGTGTAAATCCCTCTTTCATCTCCGGATTTGTAATGGTAATCGAACATGGCACCGAACTTCGTTTCAGCACGATTATCTTTTTTCCTGTATCGAAGAGGATATAAATATTTCCCCACTTGATATGTTTTCGCTCGTAATCCAAACGAGCCATGCATCCTGAAAAAAATTCGGATCGCAAGATTCCATCTTGATCGATCAGCAATGAGTCAACTACATGAAAAATAACTTTTTTTTTATATATATTTTACGTGGAGGAAATCGGCACAGACGCCAGGCCGCTTCTGATAATCGTCCCGGCTGCGATCGAGAGAAGCCCGGGAACCGCTGTGAGCGTCGCAACGGGACCTCCCCCGCTGATGGGACGGTGTGTGGCCATTGTCACATCCCGCCTCGTCACTGGAGCCGCC
>NT_180358.1:0-328 GCF_000188095.3 Bombus impatiens | reverse complement strand
TGCCGCCAAGCGCCCAAGCCCGAACCCCATGGGGGGGCGCGGCGGGCCCGGCGCGCTTCGCCAACGCCACACGGAATCCCAGGCGATCAACCATCCAAGTACTATCCCTGCACGCCGCTGCTTAACTTTCGTGATCTAACGGGAACGAGTGCACTCAGCGCGGCCAGGGCGTTGGCTACTTTCACTTGAACTGGAATGCATTTAACTATGTGCACTGCTTCTCCTGCGACCAAAGCCATGTGTCTTGGAGTTTTGGTTATTGCATACGCAAATTCATCAGGTAATATAGTTGCTAGACTTAATGCATTCTCTATTATTTTCTTTTCCG
>NT_180357.1:0-590 GCF_000188095.3 Bombus impatiens | reverse complement strand
TATTTTGAAAAGGAATTTATTAAAGACGTACCTCAATTACCCATAATCAATGTGCCGTTTAATGCAGATGATGCTTTTATATTAAATCGAGATGAAGTATTAAAAAAGTTATCCATTCATTACAAAAATTTTTTAGGTATCCCATGGGAAGGGATATATTTGTCTGGCGCACGATTTTTACCTATATCACCTGATCTTAATTTAATATTTATTGATGTATTCTGGGACAGTGGCGAAGCAGATTCATTTTTATATCTTTTTTCAAGTGACTATAAAGTTCTAGATAAACTATTAATGTTCAACTACATAACCACAACTCGGGGCGGTCCTGGCGGTGATGGGCAAGCTGTTGGTTATCGTTACTTTACCATTGACAAAAACTATTTTATCGAACGTCGCCAACGCTTTGAAGATGAAACAATGGAGATTCAACATTTTCAGGTCACAAATGAAGGCAAGTTTCAAGAACTGCCTACTACCTCTAATTGCTATCGTGAATTTACCATTAAAGATAAAAGTCAACATTCAGTGCAAAGTCTTCTATTAACCAGTAATCAAGCAAATAACTATTTACGTTTTGATGGCGGAAG
>NT_180356.1:0-338 GCF_000188095.3 Bombus impatiens | reverse complement strand
TTGTTTTAGATTAATGGCTTAAATGTTAGAAATTAATGGCTTAAATGTTATAAATTAATAATTTAAATGTTAGAAATTAATGGCTTAAATGTTAGAAATTAATAGTTTAAATGTTAGAAATTAATGGCTTAAATGTTATTAAATGTTATAAATTAATAGTTTAAATGTTAGAAATTAATGGCTTAAATGTTACAAATTAATGGCTTAAATGTTAGAAATTAATAATTTAAATGTTAGAAATTACTGGCTTAAATGTTAGAAATTAATAGTTTAAATGTTAGAAATTAATGACTTAAATGTTATAAATTAATAGTTTAAATGTTAGAAATTAATGGCTT
>NT_180355.1:0-247 GCF_000188095.3 Bombus impatiens | reverse complement strand
GAACACTAACTCTCATTTCCTTCCCGTTGGAGATATTTCGACGTTTAAGCGCTCGTTGAACTCCATTTTACACTGCAAATGTAATGCACTACATTTAAAGCGCTGAAACTAGCAAAATAGCTCACAAATCGCGAAGCTTTCGTCGACTTTGACGAGAACTGACTGTCATTTCTCTCCCGTTGGAGATATTTCGACGTATTAGCGCTCGTTAAACTCCATTTTACACTGCAAATGCAATGCACTACCG
>NT_180354.1:0-418 GCF_000188095.3 Bombus impatiens | reverse complement strand
TCGGCCACCGCAGTGCGTTTGTGATTTTCCTACGATGTGTAAACTTGTAAACAAATTGTTTACATGTATATTTGTTTATTAATTATTTATGAAGGCGAAGGTTCAGAGGAAATACTAATCCTCTCAATTCGAAAACACCCTGGAGCAGTTTACGATATGACGTTACGGATTTTAGTGATGCAGGTTTGATGTTCAATCTATGACTTTTCTTAAAAAACGTCTCGCAGGATGATTTACGTCTGCGAATCCCGTAATCTGCTTCTCTACGACTTGTAAGCTACAAACCATGCATCGTTCATTTGGAATCGTTCTACACTATGCTCGAGCTGACATATTTTTGTTCGTGTAAGGAAATGAAGCCAAGCACAGGAATATATGGTTCGCAAACTACTCCTTCCACTCCTTAAATTGGCGTTAT
>NT_180353.1:0-2954 GCF_000188095.3 Bombus impatiens | reverse complement strand
AATAGATATAAAGCAATATTTAAGCACTATATAAATGTTTTTTATTTATCAATAGAATGTAAAATAGAATCAAACAATGAAAGAGGACGATCAATATTTACAATTATAAAATAGAATAGTTTCTCAAAAAGTTAGAAGAAATATTATTCATAAATAATTTAAATTTATAAAATAAAATCTTACTAAACCGAGCGGACCAATTTTTGGAGCCAGAGATGAAGTTGCTCCTACTTCACCTCCAACGCATCTTAGATAGACTATTGAAACAAGTATGCACATGTGAGGAAATTTTACATTCTTGTAGTACATATTGAAATTAAACATTAAAAATATACCTATCTTGATTTCATTAGGGTCGAATTTAGGTGGCATTGTGATGATAACGTTAATACCAAAATGAGACACAATCGAATGAAAGAAATAGGAACGACACTCACACGTGGTAAATCTCGTTCGAAAAGAGTGAAAGAGGTTGTGAAATCGAGGTATGAAGAACCGCTGTAACATGAACTATAATAACTCAACGTAGATTTACATTCAAGTCGTCTAACTGTGACATAATAACACATCATAGTAATAGAACAGTGCGGATACGCCTTTGCAATTTATTAAAATATTCCTAAAACATTTTAATACGCTACAAACATCGAATACAGTCTACTGCTTTAGGTACTACAAAGCGTAGTAGAAATTGGATACCACCTCTTGCCGTTTTATGAAGTGGTTGTTCGTATTCACGTACACTTCATGAATTTTCAAACTCGATTTTTCACAAACGAAGTTCCCAACGCAATTTTGTTATTTTTGATCTTCGTCTTATTTTGAGCCATAGAATCTGTCTAACCACATTTGTATCATGAATGACGGACCACCCTCTATGTAACACAATACTATCCATATCTGCCGCTATGTTTGGTTGTTGTCCATGTTTATTCTTTAATCATTCATATTCATTCGTATTGTTCGTTAGGATACGTTTTCGTTTATTTATTACAATGACATATTTAAACACAAACATTTTGAATATAATATTCTTACAATATTCACGATTTTACTTTTATTTTACGAGATAAAAGTTACATTTATCGTTACACTTTTGTCATAGCATTATAAATTATTATGAAAATACATAAATGTTTTCTTTCTTTTTTATAAAGTAATATAATTTATTTACAACATATAAAAATTCTTCTTTTGCTACACCTGATATTAATTAAAAAGTACTATTTCTTGTGATGAATTACTATTAAGTGTGTTTTTTATAAATTTAATTTTCATGCCAATGTTATATGAAATATTTGGTGACTTTGATCAGGTTACTATTAACGTTCATTATTTTACGTTTTTTATTTTTTTTTATATGTCCTGTACAAAGCAAAATATTAGCGGAAACTTCCCAAAAATATTTATTTCTAAGGTTTTTCAATAGTACAAAAATATTTAATATAATTTATGAGAGATATTTCCCATTACCATTTCCCATTATTTGTTTTTAAAAAATAAACTTATGTTTAAATATACATATGGTAAAAGAACCAAATTGTTATTAATATAATCATAAAAGCATCACACATAAAAATAGTAAATTCGAGATAATATTTAAATGCTTAAATGCAAACGTATTTCATTAATATATAACATTTAAATTAATTTTGCTTATAATATTCAAATTGTTTCTACCTCGCCAACAACAGCAATAACTTCAATTTCAAATTTTGCACCCTACAGCAATATTTTACGTTTAACGTTAGCGGTTAGATTTTGAATTACATGTGTATATTCATATGTGTGTTACTTCTCACCATTGGTAACTTTCCAACTTGGATTGTAGATCCAGCTGGATAGTTCTCCTTAAAAACTAAAGGAAAAGAAATGGCGCGTAGACATGTACACAAATATAACATACGCTTATATAAATAAAACCATAAATTAAATCTTACATTCTTTGTAGACTTCATTTACATCACTAAACTCATTAATATCTTGTAAGAAAATTGTTACTTCAACGACTGTGAATAGATATAAAGAGTAAATATTATTAATGTTTAATAAGATTAATTATTAATATTATTAATCACTGCTGATAATGTTTATCATATCATATTTCTCGATCGTTTCAGAATTGAAAAATATAAATTAACAAATTAGAAAATAAAAAAGATTTTAAATAAATGAAACCTTTATCATAATTAGATCCAGCTTCTTTTAAGACATGTCAAATCTAAAGTAAAGATAAATTTTATATGAATGAAAATAAATAGTAACATTATGTTTAAAAATCACTTTTAGTACAGTACTTGCAAACAAATTATTCTGACTATATAACATATTTGTTACATACTATAATTGGTATATCTAACATTGATTAAATGCAATAACAGTATGTTATATGGATGTGCGATATATATTCATTGTGTACAAGGTATATGATACATTAAAACAGTTTTAATTTATTTATTTCATTAAAAGAATGGAACATACATAAAAATACAACACCTTCATATTAAAAATGTTTTATTTTTTACTCCTTATGATAAATCTGAAACAATGGGAACGTAAAATTTTTATAATTAAAATACTACATATGTATGATATATTAAATGATGACTTTTTATTGAGGTTTTCTCCTCAGTAGCAATATTCCCGATAGTCTGTAACAACGTTATAAATTGTTACGGCTATCAGGTGGATGGGATGCTAACCCCTACCCAGAGCTCGAAGCAAATACTTTACGTAACAATATAAATATCATTTATTTATTTAGTTATCCATCATTTTAGTTGTATAATAAACTCTAATATTTGATAAAATGAGACACTGTGCTGAAAATATTGGCAAGGAGCTCCAAACTTACCATATTATTCATCTGGGACTTGGAGCTTTCCACCATTAATTTCTTCGATAAGCTCTCGTGGTGGCCTAAATTCAACGGTACATCCAACTGATTGGCATGT
>NT_180352.1:0-455 GCF_000188095.3 Bombus impatiens | reverse complement strand
AAAAAAAAAGGGAAAAACTCTACATGATCTGTTTAGTTTTCTAGTTTTTTCTAATAAATTAATTTGTATGGAAAAGAGAAAGGTGGCTGGCAAATGTACTTGTGAAGGCATTGACAAATTAATTTTCAGATATTTACGACAAGAGTTAGAAAAATATTAAAAGATAATTTGTAAATTTGAGAAATTTGTTGGGATGTAGAGTTTTAGGGAGGGTGTTGAAGTGGTCACCACTTCTAAGAATCAGTTCTGCCCGAGCAGTCGAGCTAGGCGAACGTAAAATATAGTGCTCCTGACATAGTGCAAGTGAACCAACCAAGGGTGGAAAAAGTTCCAACGATAAGAATACTAAATAAAGGAGAAACATACACTACAAACAGGGCAGTAGACCAACAGTGCCCAATCAAAACGATAAGTGAAGTACAGGACTGCTCAAATACAAAAGAAATAGAAATGGA
>NT_180351.1:7527-8097 GCF_000188095.3 Bombus impatiens | reverse complement strand
CTCTACGGATATTTCCACATGCTCCTACCTTTACGACCCTTCTAATTTGATATTGACATCAGCTTCTCCCAAACACTGTCCGATTTAGTTTTGGCCGAAACGGCTAATTCTCTAATTTTTGGGTCCTTTCTGGAAATTATGACAAGACTATTCACGGCAGCTGCCATCTCCTTATAAGCCTCAATCATGAGGCCCCTCATCTCTTCCTATTCGCTGGACCTGACTAACATGCCCATGCCCATATGTAGTAACTGATGGATTCTTAGAGTAAGGACAAGTAATGATGGTAGGTTCAAAGTTTAATGTATTTTAAGAAGTGATATTCAACAACAAGAGGACCGACTACAATATCGTCGCACGTCGATGCACACTCTGTGTCCGCTCAACTCGCACTCTGCTTCTCGACTGCCTCTCTGGCCATTGCAACATTCTTGTGTCTTTTGCTAGGCCCACCGCACACGTGTTCCGCAGACGCTCGTAGCCAGGGTCACGTAGGTCTTTTCGGCGAAGCTATTTATTTGAAGGACCCGATAACGCATTGATGGAGCCGACAGCGCCTCGGCTCTCGCG
>NT_180351.1:0-6179 GCF_000188095.3 Bombus impatiens | reverse complement strand
GTTTTATGAGCGGACGGCTTTATGGTGTTTCCCGAGACTATGTGTCCCAAATACTCGATTTCCCTCTGCATAAAACGACATTTCTTCCAATTTATGACTAGCCCATACTGCCTAGTTAATTCTACGACCATTTGCAAGCGTTCCTATGCCTCCTCTAAATTCTTCGCAAGGATAATGATATCGTCCATGTACACGATGACAATACCCTTGTCCATCAGTTCTTTGTAGATCTTCGATATATACCTTTGGAAGACAATAGGGGAAATTTTCAGACCAAACGGCAACTTCAGAAATTCGTATTGCCCCGTTGGCGTAACAAAAGAGGTATACTTCTGGCTATCCTTGTCTAGACTTACGTGGAAAAACCCATTTTTTAGATCTATCGTCGTAAAAAGCTGGGCGCCCTGCAACGCGTCTAAAACGTCTTCAATTAAAGGCAACGGAAAATGTGGACACTCAATGAGTTCGTTAAGCTCACGAAAATCGACGCAAACCCTGATGGAGCCATCTTTCTTTCGGACTACCACTATCGGACTCGCATACTCCGAGTCTGACGGTTTGATGACACCCTCGTTTGTCCACGCTTCCATCAGATCGTCCACCTCCTTTCTTTCCGATGGCGCCAGTCTTCGCGGTCTTCGTGCTACGGGTTTGTCGCTTTTCAGAACTATTTTTGCGGTTATCCCGACGTCTCGCTTCTTCTCCGGCCTATACCCCTTAATGATATCGCGAATGGCTTCACGGTAATGAGGTTCTCGTACATGCGACAAGTCTATCTCGTCGGTTTGTTCTATCGCGTTTACCCTCAGTACATCCGGCGCGTCCTCGTGACCGTCAGTCTGACCGTCGAGTCGTAAAAAGGTCACCTCGCCCCGTTTGACTCGCAACTCTACCTGGTCTAAGAAATCAGTACCTAACAGCAGGCTGTGTCTTGTCATTACCTTATGTTCTCTGTTCTGCTCCGCTCTCGTTATACTCTTTTCCCTCTTCAGCGCCGCTGTGATAAGTGGTTCCTTCAAACGCCTAATTCTGCTTACCATCGGAGTGCTGTAGCAGCTACTCTCCGATACGGAAGCCTCACCTTCGGACGAGCTGACCGCCTCTTCGACGGTTTTACTAGCCGTTTTCACGGCTGAACCCGACCAGGTTACAAGGGAATTTCCCACCACTCTGTTAGTTCCTTTCACAACCGGAGCCAAATATTCCCCATTGACGGTAATAACAGAGACAATTTTCTGTGGTATCCTTCCGCCACTTACTTTTAGTCTGCCGGATTCCTTTTTCTCCATCACCTCTTGAATATAATTACTAAATTCTAGAAGCTTTGCGTTTTTCTTCGGGGGAGAAGAGATAACCACCGCACATTTTTTATTTATTCTCCTGCACCTTTCATTGCCTCCTCCAACTGTCAACTCGCTGTCCTCGTAGCTCTGTCGTACGACGGTCTCCGGTCGTATTTTCCGAACCAGAGGAGGCCCCGGGACCCACCATCCTCTCGATGTTTGCCCAGTCACTGGATGACCATGGAGTCGAGCCTGGAACGCCACTCGAAACACCGACGGGGTCTGGCGGCCCCGAAACCCCCTGCACCGTAAATTTTTCGTCTGTTATAAACTTATCCATATTTGTTTAAATGAAGAACATAGTTCAGGGGCATAGCCAGACCGTCGTACTAATATGCCAAGTCCTGCCGAAAAAATACCAACCGTAATCCATAAGCAAAGCCAATCGTCACAACAAAATTCATCAACCCATGTATAATAACAACCCTCACATACCCCATAAATCATCAAGTACTTCATAAGCAAACCGCAACTTTTGTAAGTATGTGTGCAGAAAGAGCGTGGATACATAAAAGTCTCTAAGTCGCATTTGTATTTCCATCTGTCGCATATACTTCCTTTAGAACTGAGTAATTTCTCAAATTTTTGTTTAGTATTAATTTAATTTTAATTTTCCTTTTACTTTTACGTTCGGCTCATCAGACACATTCGCAAATCCGTTACATTTAACAAATATATATATTAAATTTATACGACATAAATCACCTAAAATTAGGAACTTACTTCTAGCCGACTACACCATGGTCAGCAACCAAGCGGTCCGTAAGGTGGCGACATCTGGCCAAGAAGCCGCGAACTATATTACCATACGCGTCACTTGAGACCAACACGTGCGCAATAGATTCGATATCTCGCATGGTAGATCTAAGATCGTACGCAACATGGCGCCGATTGCTAGTCATAGTACCCGTCGTTATTATATTTGCAGTTCGAATGTAATAAAGTACCAAAATCACAAGGTGGTCGAGCAAGATGCGCAAGTGTAAACCAAGTCACGCTAGCGAGTATCATTCATTATCCTAACATCATGCGTGTTATATCCAGAAAAACGTGAAGTGATATAATTTATACCTTAGCCTGCCACGTGATTCTAACTAACAATCTCGATTGAATTTATGTGCAAGTGCAAGTGCATTTTACGCAGTTTATCAATAACTAGCCACTATCTCCACTCTATTAACTCTATCAGTGCTATACAACTCTCATGCTGCAATGCAGTGATCACCCACTCCGTATAATAATATCAATCATTATTTACATCTACAAATTTAAAGCCATCATAGTAGAATACTCATCCACTAACGCTCCATAGTGTTATCATCTGTTTCATTCGTGTTTTATAGACTAAAAACTCACTTGTTAGTTATTTAATTATTAAATTCAAATTATCAACTGAATTTCAGCCACTGCCTAATAAATACTCCTCGCAAACGATGTATCATTTCTTAAATCAAATATAAGAATTGTTTATTTTATAAATTATGTTGTATATGTAAACACAGCCCACTCAAACATCATATCGACCGCGCGACATTGACTGTCAACAAGTCCTATAAACTAAGATCTTTCAAATTTCTTTTGCTTCTGATAGACACAACCACCCGCTAGCCGATCATTCATTCTGCTATATTTGGCTTGGCTATATTTAATCAAAACTCATAATTGTAGCGATAAAATACTTCCTATCAGTACAATATATAATCTAAAATTTAAACATCCTGTTTTAGGACGACATATCCAGTGAATTAACGGCGCCTGAACACTTACATCTCATTAAAATTAGCGGGTAAATCTATAACATAAGTAACAACAATATTATCTAATTTCAACCTAGTTTCCAACAACTGTTCAACATAAATTCACTATGCTCAAAATGCACCACTTACAAATGATATCGATGTTTACGATTACGGTTATATTAATATTGATTTTATTTGTTATAGGTCCAGAGTACCGACCTCAGTCAGGACTATCCTGATTCACCTTCATAATGGCCATAACCAACGTAATATTAACAACGATAAAACCTTAAATTAATAATTTGACTCTAACGATTGCCGCTATAATACGACTGATCTGCATACATATTCAATAATTTATAATAAATAACTTGTTTATAAATACACCTTATTATATTTATCTATACTATCCTTTGTCTTACGACCTACATCCATCTTGACCTACACATCATCGTTATTCCTTTATATTGTTCACAAACCGTTATAGTGCAATATTTCCAAATCCTATTATGATATTAATTCTGAAATATTATAATGGAACTTTCGGGCAGCCGACTATATCAGGCCAACTGTCTCGGAGTTCAAAGTAATTTCTCGTGCTCCCAGGTTTTTTCCTGTAATGCGACTTGGCAAGTAGATAGCTGCCACTGTACGATATTATACAAAATAAGTTAGAACCGCAAGAAAATTTCGGAGATCCCCAAAAAACATCTCCAAAGTAACAGCGGCTGAACTTACTTAGAGCAGACTCTATCTTTATCAATTAACAAGTAGTCTGTAATGTGGCGACCTCTTCTCGAGCTTGCGAATGGACCTCGAGTACTGCGCCTGGAAACATACCGACCCGTGCAACAGCATGACGTATCGAGAACAATACTTTCCAAACCACCATTTTGTCGGGAACTGTCGCTTAGTACATTCCTCCCAATCCGGCTTATTCCATGCTATTAATCCTTATAATTGAAAAGGACTCACTCTCTCAATTTTATGCTAAAAGGGCTAAGGTGGTATGTCGTGATAGGGTCGGAAGGAAAACTCAGATTTATTGAACGATAAATGTTTATTCACTCTAATGTCGATGAGTACACTTGACGCAGGATTCGCGGTTATATTCGGTTCGCGAATGCGCGGTTATAAGATAGAGTTTGGATAGCTACGATTCAAGATGCGCTGCGAGTGCGGACAATGATTGCACGAGATGTCGAGAGCTTAGATAATTATTCGGTTCGAACCGTGTAAGTATAACGATCGTGATATGTTGACTCGCGGTAATAGACTAACTCTTTTGTCGCGATGCTGCTGCGGAGGAAGACTGCGTTGGGATGTGTCTAAGGGTGCGAAAGCATCGAATTCGTTGAGAAAAGCTTTGGTTCGGAAAGTAAGGGAAATGTACGTTAATGTTTATTGGCTAATTCGTGTTGGTCGTTGGAAAAGGATGCTAGCTGCCCTTGAGATGGTGTTGCTAGCGGGAAGCATCGTACGTGAGAGATCGCAGATTTCTTGTGTGTCCCCGTGGTAGGTGGTCGACTTCGAGACTGATAAACAAAGACTGTTTGTCTCTTTGGAGGACCTTAGCTAAAATAAATCCTAAGATTTATGGCGGTCCTTAGGCTAGCTGGAAATATTCGGTACGAATGTATCGACATCTGGCAATCATCTTGTCCGCAGGTATAGGGTCTTTGTGTCGTGCGTCACGCGACGTAAACTGTTGGGAAGTTTACTGTCAAGTGCCGCCATAGGGCGTTAGGTAAAAGTGACGAGAATATGTACTCTTAACACTGCAGCTTATTATATGGATCTCGCTGCACCGCTAGTACGCGCCCAGCTCCATAGATGTCACTCTGTGGTCGAATACCTAACTGTCATGACTTGTAATAGTCCCCAGATGGCATCACACGTTCAGTATACTCATGTAAGGCTACGTATCGTTACTTGTACGTACAGGTGGTACCACCAGTTCGTACATGGGTCCCAGGCTAATGATGATTCTATAACTCTGACCTGAATAATGGGGCCTCTTGACCAAGATGGCGATCGTCTGACAGACCCGTGCGCATCTCCTTACGTCGATACCGTTGGCTTTCGCAATAAAAAGACCTGCCGTGCCAAGTGAGTGCTACTCTCCACTTACGAGATCCAAAAACTCAATGCCCCACCGTGGTTACCACGCTCTTTAAGCATCAATCGACCGTACCGAAAACAGATGAGGCTAATGCTGCGGCTCTCCGCGAAGAGTCGAAACATTTTGGGCTTTCGAGCCAGATCAAGTGAAAAGTGCATTTACCCGTGATCACACAGTGCTACGAGAATACATTAAAACCAGCAGCGGAAGCATTTTCACTACAGCGAAGCCAGTGTCGTCAGGAGCGTCACCTTAGAAGAAGTACAACCCGTTGGTTCAGGAACGCAACCACGCAACCTCCCGCCGCAGCTGGACGATCATCAGCGCAACGAATTCCAACAATATCAAAATCTCACAACGACAAGACAAGCTCTTTAAGTGTTTCGCCGATTCCCATTCTCTCGACAATACCAACCACCGCCGAAAGAATGCCGACTGCGTCAAAAATCAACATTATGCGACAAAAACGCTATAAATATCTCGACACCATTCAGACCATACTGGAATGCGTCGACCAATATCAACAGGCTAACAAGAATGACGATTGTCTCTAGAAAACACATCAAGTCCAACTCGAGGAAGAGTGGAGACGATTCCGACTCGTCCAAGAGGAATTAGAGGATCTCGGCTAAGCGGGCCCCACGTTGGAAAGAGACACGTTAAAAACTTACATGTCCCTGCCAGCTCGATTAAAGAGTCTGATACAGGGTGAGAGACCATCAACCCCGTCGTCATCCAACGGCAGCGATTTCACTTATCAGAAATGCGGCTGCGCACATTCGACTGGAAATTAGAACAATGGAGCCCATTCTACAACACCTTTACCTCACCGATAGACAATACCACTACCTCATATCCATACAAAAATGCCAGTATCTACGGGCCGTCCTAACGGGAGAAGCAGCAGCGTGCGTGAATTCAACAAGCCTCATCAATGAAAATTACCTTGAGGCTGTCACGTAATTTGTGGGGTTA
>NT_180350.1:0-1270 GCF_000188095.3 Bombus impatiens | reverse complement strand
TGGCTGCAAGAATTACCACTAAGAAACTCCTTCAGCTCACTTACGGAAGAAATAGACGACAACCCAACAACCAAAAACACGACTAAATCAACGCACACTACAAAACCACCACCAATATTTGTCGAGGCCCAGATAATAGACCTGCTTATTGATCGACTAAACATTATAGATGGGAAGGAAAGCTACATAATAAAACAAACAAAACTAGAACAAGTAAACATATAAACAAACACCCCAGAAAACTATAGGAAAGTGATAAAAGAATTAAAAGAAAAAAACGCTATATACCACACGTACCAGCTCAAAACGGAACGGAGCTACAAAATAGTTATAAGAGGACTACATCCAAAAACTAACACAAAAAAACTATGTGACAAATTAGCACAAGTTGGCCACCAAACAAGAACAATAAACAATATGACGAGATACGATACGAAGCAACCACTTTATTCATAATAGAACTGGAACTTAGCATCAACAACAAGGAAATCTACGAAATCAAAAGAATTCTAAATACGATAGTAACAGTGTAACCACCACGCCACAAAAATGATATACCACAATGCATGCGGTGTCAGCAATACGGACACACTAAAAATTATTGCAACGGAAGCCCGGCATGTGTTAAATGTGCTAAAAAACCATCTAACAACACACTGTTCCTACATAGGGAAAATAAACGAAGTTAAATGTTATAACTGTAATGGAAACTACCCAGCCAGCTATAAAAGATGTGAAATTAGGTAACAACTACAACGTAAACTGTTTCCACCACATCGCAATAGATCAACCACAACAAAGTATAACGGATAATGAAGCAACATTTGAAGCACAAAATGAACAAAAAGCTATAAACAGTAACACAGATCCCCAAGGAAACCGAAGTTACGCGCCAGTAACCCAAAAAATTAGACAAGCGACGCCCACAAACAAACAGAATCAAAGCAACAACACTGAAGACGTTACGGAAATCAAAGAACTACTAAAACAATCCATCGAAAACACCAAAATGCTAATAAAAATGATAAGCGAACAAAACGCAGTCCTCAGACAGCAAATGCAACAAATCACAGTCATGCTACAACTACTTACAAACATGCTGAGCAAAAAATAAAAAATAAAAATGGACATGCTTATCATAGCAGCCTGGAACTCTAACGGTCTACAACAAAGGGTGCTAGAAACTAAAACATTCATGTACAACAATAATATCGACATACTATTCGTATCAGAAACACACTTCACTACAAAAAGTTACATAAAAATACCG
>NT_180349.1:0-496 GCF_000188095.3 Bombus impatiens | reverse complement strand
AGGCTCCTGCTCCTCCTCTTCGGTAGGGCATCTCCCTCGTTCGCTACTCCAGGGAACAAGGTGCCGACAACCTCGTCCAGGAATCGAGGGTCCATGCTCTCCATTAAGGGAGGCACCCATGGACGGAGTTTGTTCCATACCAGTTTGTAAGCACGCCCCCAGGGGTCAGAGTCGAGGCTGGCGAGAAGCTCGCCCCAGGACCGCCTCTTCGCCTCCTTGATTGCTCGTTGGAGGAGCCTTCGCGCTTCGCTGTAGGCCTCGTACAGACGAGCCACCGTGTCTTCGTCCACCCGCCGCCTACGGCGGGATCTGGTGGGGGGATCTGGTGTACCGACGCCGGACGCGGATGCACGTCTCGCGGAGACGAGCTATCTCCCCGGACTACCAGTACACAGCGCTGGCGCGGCGAGGGGGTTCCAGACCGCAGCATACACGAATGGCAGATCGCGTGCATGTCTCGCCTCAGCCGGGTCGCTCCCGCTTCCGCGTCCTTGTC
>NT_180348.1:0-3091 GCF_000188095.3 Bombus impatiens | reverse complement strand
GAAGCAAAAGAAAAATTGTGTCGCCACCACAGGACAGAAAGGTGGACAATATGAAAGAGGCGACGAGGGCCGATACTTCGTATGCGGAGATATGCTGGGATAGGAAACGGAACGAAGTCGACCTCGTGACTAGAGAAACATGCGATACTGGAGGGAAATGGGCTGTCCAGAGGAGCAGGAGATATAAAAGGAGGCTCAAAGAGAGGAGCAACTATGGGGAATCTAGGCCACTGATTAATAAACGGCAGGGGGAATGGAAGCCGGGGATAAGTAACAGACCTGAGGCTCTCTTGGTGAAAGTCCTGAATGACTTCATATCTGAACCGAATAGATAGCTCCCCTTACGGTACAACGATACGAACGTGGATGCATCTATCTGGGCAACCAGATCTAATGGCCTCCACCCCAGGGAAGATACGCTGATCGAAGAGGAGGGGTATGTCGGAATCAAGATAGGGGGAAGTACACTACGTGAGCCGTTACTTCTCGCCCAACATTAGTATAATCGACTATGATCAGTACATTGAGAGACTCGACAGGCTCCATCGGGGCGGCGGGGGGAGGTGGAACCCCAGGCACCCCCTCGTAGCAGGTTAGTGGGCAGTAGAGAGAAGCTGAGTGTAGTGTTCGAAGTAAAAATAGGGGAGAACGTCACCATTTCGGTGGTACCGAGGAGCAGGGGGGACGAGGAGAGCGGCCTCTTTGGGCACAGTAGGAAGGTCCTGAGGAACCCCACGAGTGGTGCTAGGCCTGATACAGAAGTAATCGAAGGTTCGGAGGGTTCCGCTGGGATGAGGGACAGCGATCTCGGTACGCCAGTGACGACGAGAGGACTGGCCTACGTCAAGCTGCTGGCGAGAAGGGTGGTGGAAAGAAATGCTGGAGCGAAACAGGCGAGTGCAGCCATGCCTGGCGAAGCGGAGGACAGTGCCAGGGATGACACGATGACGAGCGACGTCGACGATGAAGACGTCGTGATATTGAGGGCCGAGCTTAACGGGCTCACGCAAGCCCTCACTGGCGTTGTCCAAATGCTGAGCGTCCTTGGATAGAAGTTCAGGGTAGACAAGGACAAAGGCGAGGATATCAGGGAGCTAGGGAACCTGGTGAAAGGTATTCTATCGTCCCTGGAGCAGTGCGGAGAGCACAAGGATAGGAGGAGGAAGCGGAGGAGGAATCCTGTTGGTGGCGCGGTCAGCAAGGTGACGGCGGCCAGTGAAGGTGGATATCCCAAGAGGAAAGGGATATCGCCGGCTGAGGACGAGGACGGAGTAGCGTAAGAGGCCTAGAAAAGGCGAGGTCTCTTATGCGGAGGCCTGTGGGAGTACATTCAGTAAGGCCAGGATGGAGGAGGAGTACAGCGACGTCTCCGAAGTTTGAACGAAGGCTGAAAGGAGGAAAAGGGAGAGGAGAGCTCCCTTAATAAAGGAGGCTCCGAAAGTGCGCTCGACGAATAGTCGAGAGGTGGCTCTGGAGGATAGGGGTGCACTGAGGGATAGAAGGAGGGAAGCGCTCCTGATAAAGGTAGAGGAAGATTTGGGGTGGATCCCAGTGTATAAGAAGATAATGGCTGCCAGGAGCACCCTGGAGAGAGCCACGGGGGTCCGAAGAACGAGGGCAGGACACATCCTGATAGAGTTTGACAGGACGGTGTCGGTGCATGAGGCGGCGATGAGGGCCACGTTAAGCGACAGCACGGAGCTGGCCGCGCTCGTTAATAGGGCGACGTTGCAGATCAAAGATGTCGATCCCCTCACCAGCAAGGAGGAGCTGGTGGAAGAGATAAGAGCGCAATGGGGAATCAAGAACAGTGTGAGCATGGAGATGAAATCTCTGAAGATGGCACCATGGAGCACGCAAGTGGCGGTGGTGGTCTTCCCTGCTAATGGAGTGCCGAGTGAAGATAGGGATAGGAGGTTGAGAACGGGGCTAACCATAGCCACATGGCAGCGAAATGGTGTACCCGGGTACGGAACTTTGTAGGAGGTGTGGGAGTACGGAACACACCATGAAATATTGCGATAGGCAACCTAGGTGCGCGATGTGTTCGGGACAGGAGGGGATTCCGCAGGGGTCGGTCTTAGGATCGCTACTGTGGAACCTCGTGTACGACGGAATACTGAAGACGCTCGACCGGGAGAAGGACATCGAAGCTGTGGCGTTTGCCGACGACCTGGCAGTATTCCTTAAAGCTAGGGTTCCTCGGCATCGAGGACAGGATACGGACGGTCATCAGCACGGCCACCAGATGGTGCAGCGACGTAGGACTACATTTGGCAAGAGAGAAGACGGAAGTTATCGTCTTAACCAGGAAGAGGATACCGACGAGTTTTAACTTTGACGTGGGGGACGGGGGGGTAGATCTCCATTAGTAAGACAGTGAAGTATTTGGGAGTTTGGTTGGATAATGCTAGGCCCCCCCCCACCTCGAATCGGCGCGTGACAAAGCGGAACGGATCTTGGGTGCCATACCGGGCCTGCTCTCCAACGTGAATGGGCCTAGGGACGCGGTTCGAAGACTCTATTATGTCTGTGGTCCTGTATGGTGCACCTATATGGGCCTCATCTCTAGTCAAGTTGATGAACAAGAAGATCATCAAGAGGGCAGAGAGAGCGGCGATGATCCATACGTCTACTGCCTACCGTACAGTGTCGCATGGAGCTTTGTGCGTGGTGACGGTTAATATGCCCACATACATAAAGGCGTGGATGCGGTGGAAGCAGTACGGCGTGAAGAGGCGGTTTGTCGAGAATGGAGCTGGCATTGTACGAGGCAATGGAGAGGCTGAAGATCGAAGTCGAGGACAGATGGAGGGTGGAATGGACGTTCCACAATCCCTATAACTGGACGAAGAGGTTGATCGAGGATCCGTTGATCTTCTACAGAACGAAAAGGGGCGTCAACTACCACCTCATGCAGATTCTCACTGAGCACGGTATCTTCAATTGGTACCGTCACAGGATGGGGAAAGAGACACACACCAGTTGTTGGGATTGTGGAGCCGCTGTGGACGATGCCGAGCATGTGCTTTTCTGGTGCCCTTGATGGACAGGGGAGCGCGTGGAGTTGGAGGCCGAGATAGGAGAAGAA
>NT_180347.1:0-699 GCF_000188095.3 Bombus impatiens | reverse complement strand
GGCGCCGTCGGGTTCATCAATGTGTCATCGGTCTTTTCAAGTGCATAATTTCGTAGAAAAGACTTACGTGACCCTGGCCACGAGCGTCTGCAGAACACGTGTGCGGTGGACCTAGGAGAAGACAACAGAGTGCTGCAACAGGGAGTCGAGAAGCAGTGTGCGAGAGGAGAAGCAGCGTGCGAGTCGAGAAGCAGCGTGCGGAGTCGAGAAGCAGAGCTTGCGAGTGGCGTTACCGAGAGAGTGTTGATTGCATTTTGTGAAAGTCGAGTCGTATTCTAATCATTTAGTTGTGCTGCTTTCTGTACGTTTGGCGTGAATAGTTCAGGTTGAACAACAATCGTCTTTTCTGTCCAATTAACATCTGTATCATCCATTCCTTTGTAAACATATTATATCACGATATTACATATATATATAGTGGAAATCAACATTTTGAACAATCACGACTCTGCCTTAGTTTTCGAGATATTCGCAAAAAACTGTCGTTTCCACTATAATAAAGTCCGTCTGTAATTGTGCGTCCGTGGTAGCGTGTGCGTTGGTATTGGTTGTCGGCCGCCTCCCAAACCTAACTTTTCCTTTGTTCACAGTTTATAAAGGTTTGGGTTTGGAGTCATTCGCAGTCTTTTGCAGATATCTCTCGCAAACTAAGGCCAAGCCGCGATTATATATTGTACATGAACGAAAATTTGTTCAGGA
>NT_180346.1:0-431 GCF_000188095.3 Bombus impatiens | reverse complement strand
AAAAAGCATTCGATAAAATAAACCACACTAGCCTACTTCAATCAATCCAGAAACAGTTCCCGGGGCAGATATACCAATTAATCAAATCATACTTAAGCAGCAGAAGCTTCATAGTAAAAATCAAAGACACATACTCTGAAGTTAAAGAAATCAAGGCAGGAGTTCCGCAAGGAAGCGTCCTAGGATCAATTTTATACACATTATACACGGCCAACGTACCAACAACTAACAATAGCAAAATACTGACATTCGCGGATGACACAGCTGTACTAGTCAGGCATACTAACCCTGCAACAGCAGTTACATTACTACAAGAACATATCACAAGAATAGAAAAATGGCTTCAAGCAAAACAAATTAAAGCAAACCACGATAAATGCAAATACATTACATTCACACTGCGAAAACAGAAACCACCAAACATTGTACTA
>NT_180345.1:0-574 GCF_000188095.3 Bombus impatiens | reverse complement strand
CGTTATATGGTATAACGTCACGACGTATTTCGTTATGTGGTATAACGTTATAACGTATTGCGTTTTATAGTGTAGCGTTGTAACGTATTACGCTATTTAGTATAACGTTATAACGGTTTACTTTATATGGTGTAACGCAGTAACGATTTATGTTATATAGTATAACGTTATAACGTATTACATTATATAGCATAACGTTGTATGGTATAACGTTATAACGTAATACGTTATATGGAATCACGCTATAGCGTAGTACGTTATATAGTATAACGTTATTTTGTATAACGCTACAACGTTTTACATAATATGGTATAACATTATAGCGTATTACGATATGTAGTATAACATTATAACGTATTACGGTATATAGTATAACGATATATGGTTTAACATCATGACGTATTTCGTTATATGGTATAACGTTATAACGTATTACGTTCTTCAGTATACTGTTGTAACGTATTACGTTATAGTGTATAACCTTATATGGTATAACGGTTTAACGTATTACGTTAGATTATATAACTTTGTAACGTATTACGTTATATTGTATAACGTTATAACGTATTGAGTT
>NT_180344.1:0-655 GCF_000188095.3 Bombus impatiens | reverse complement strand
TGTCCAATTAACATCTGTATCATCCATTCCTTTGTAAACATATTATAACACGATATTACATGTATGTCGGAGATGAAAGAACACAGGAGCCTTTGAAATTTTGCATAATCCCTTAACACCGTAATGTAGATACTATCATAGGCGTAATTGAACAATTGTCGTTATTCGATCCGATTGTATTTGTTCGAGATTTGATATCGAGATTGAGATAATGAGTCGCCGAACGTAGCCGCGGTCACGGGATGAACGCTTTGTCTAACAAAGGCATGGAATAATTCTACAGCTCTCCTTAAAAAGGAAATAGTTGTAACACTCGACAGTAAACATTCCAATGGTCTCTGTCCCGTAGCTCGCCACACGCAGACCCTATTCTTCGAGTAAGATGATTGCCAGATGTCGATGCGTCTCAGCTAGCGCGAGGGCCCGTTATAAATCTTACGATTTAGCCAACTAAAGTCCTTCAAACAGACAAACAGTCTTTGTCCCAACTACGGGAAAATAGGGGAGACCTATTTTCCAACGAACGACGTCTCCCACTAGCAACTTTCCCTAGAGGGCGGCTAGCACCTTTTTCTAACCACCATAGAGATTGACCAATTAGCAGCAATGCCAATTTCCTTTACTTTCTGAACGAAGGCTATCCTCGACGAATCCG
>NT_180343.1:0-5384 GCF_000188095.3 Bombus impatiens | reverse complement strand
GTAGATCTGTGATGGTTTAATGATACGTGTTATGTTTTTTTCTTTTGGGTCTGTATCTATTTCTTCTATTACTAAATCGTATGAATTTCAGAGTGAGATATCTTGTAGCCATTGTTGCTTTTCTGTATGTGAAGTTCTCATGGCGCTTGGGCCTGGTATTATTGTACGCTTTTTATGCGCTTTTGGTGTCTTCCAGTGTTCACTTTAATATGATATTTCGTCATCGTAGCTGTTTTCTTCTTGGTTTTCAATCGTTTCTATTTCTTTTGTAGCTTTATTTATGTAATATATTTCACCTTTGTTCGTTATTTTGATTGGTAGTATTTGCTGTTGCATTTTGTAACTTTACCATTTGCCAGTGTTTGTTGCCTTTTCGTTCACCTAAATTCACTGCTTTGCACACTTTCACTGAAGCAGAGTTTCTCACGTCGTGCTCAGGCAGAAGTGATCGCGATCCGTGAATGAGATTAACGCTCAAGGTGGAGATAAATTGAAGATGCGGTGTAGTATTATGTTTAATTAATTTATTTGCACCCTTTAGTATACATGGAAAGAATCACTAGCCAGTTACAATATTGAACGATTGAAGATTGAAAAACTACTGTCGTTCGGTGATGGTTGTGTCTAATGTATGGAATCAGTGGATTGGTTATTGGCAATTTTAGTTAGGACAGTGTGGGAAACGGTTATTGCTGCTAATTAGATAAGAAAAAGACTGATGGGTAAGGATGGGGCTAGCCGTCTCCAATCAAAAGACGCTCGTGGATGGTATTGCATGGG
Source organism: Bombus impatiens (assembly GCF_000188095.3). Classification (NCBI taxonomy): domain Eukaryota; kingdom Metazoa; phylum Arthropoda; class Insecta; order Hymenoptera; family Apidae; genus Bombus; species Bombus impatiens. The sequence continues at coordinate 4,604 of NT_180343.1, read as the reverse complement.
AAAAATCCGTTTCCTGTGTTTTCTCGTAATGGACAATAACTCTAAGGAATGCTTCAACTCAAAAGATACTTGTGCGGTCTTAAGAACCTTAACTATAATAATGCTAAGATTTTTTATAGCTCCGCAATAAGGATGATTAGACATCTGGTTTATGTAGAGAGTCACGGGACGTAACTAACGGCCACTCCACATCCCGTACACTGATAGTCATATCTCCCTCATATGAAATCCAGAAACAAAATGCCTTTTTATAAATAAACGTCTTCATTAATAGCTTTTTTTAATTCTTCTATTCGGGCATAGTTTGTAATTTATTACTTCAATAGAACGTTAATATTTTTGTTTTGTTTTGCTCCAATCACCAATGTTACATTCACCTACGCCAAATAAAAAGAAATTAATCTTAATGACTCATCTAAATCTATTCATTGTAGGGCTTGACTTTCCTTTGCATTTACATTGCCTTTATATTACCACTAAAATTTATGATTCTTTATTATCACATGTTCTTCGTCTTTTGTATTTGCCGTTAAATTAAAATAAAATAAATAGTGGGGATTAATTAGGTCGTGATTATACAGAGAGCGGTGAGCAATAAACGGAAAAATTGACATTTGTGGCGGCAACATCGAGCTCTGCATAAACATCCAGAAAAGGGGGAAAATTATGCCGCTACTCCTTATTTCTTCCCATAGTCCCACATAGTCCACTCTGAACATGCGTAACAGCATTTTCCCCTCCTCGCGCGCGCAAAAAAATGTATATTTCTACAATACTTATGATTATCTTGCCATAAAATCGGCTTACACCTGATTAAAGATTCGATACCAAAATCCAAAATATTTATCGTTACTATCTATTTACCGCTTAGATGCCTACTAAAAGAATAAATATAATGGAATACACAATGACAAATATCGGCCTGTGCTCTGTTACGTAGTTACTATATAGGTTATCTTATATAAATTTATGAGTTTAATTTATTTTCTGCCGCTGTCTTTTCATTTGTCTCGCTATTCTTGCCGCTCGCATTATCAAGCTCGGCTTATCGCCGCTCTGTTTATAATCACGACCTTATCCATAATGAGACAATACGGTATATACTTAACAGCATTGCTTCGATTGCTTCAGAAATTCGTTAGTTCATCAATGTCCCACTGTATAAGTATATTGTAAGTAAAGTTAGTGCAAAAAGTTATAAAACTTTGTCGTTTTTCGAGATAAACAGACGAGTTGCAACACAATTCCAGAAATGAAATGCGAGAAAAACAGAATGAAATGCAATAAAAAACATTTTAACCTTGAGTTTAAAGGTCAAAATCAATTCTGCAGTTTACTTTTTTAATAGATCTCTATTAATCTAAGAATGTTAAATCATCATTATAAGCAATTCTTAGAAAACTAGATAAAGCGATGGAAATGAAGTAGGGTTTGTATTAAACACGCTTTATCCTTTATTTTTATGACAAAACTCTTTATATATAAATGCAGAACAGAATGCGATTAACAACTGTTTAGCTAGGAGACAAAAGATTTAGAACAAAGAAATGTTTTGATTTCGCTCCAATAGATGTCGTTTTTGATACCATGTATTGTTCTAATTCCTTAACATAAACCTATATATAACAAATCAAGAATAATATTACAAAGCAAGAATAATATTAAAGATTCTAGTATTAATATTGATATGATCATTTTTTGACAAGCGTAATATTGGGTTTTAAAACGATTAATAATGCAGTAAAAGTATGAAAATTAACAATACTTATTTTTACATGTTTCCTTCAGCAATTATGACAATAAAAAAGAAGTATATGAAATGTGTGTAACAATTGAATATTAATACCTAATTTTCATAATTTGTAGATTGTTAACAACATATCGTGCTTTGGAGCGACTTTCACAAAGCGAATTCAATTTAGATCAGTTGGAAGTTGTAGCGAGTGCAGCACAAACAGCCTCTGGAACTACACTGCTGGTCCCTGGAACAACAGGTACTACTGGACCTGCACTATTGGGACAAAAGGAACGAAACCATGCTTTGACCATTAAAGACGTTGAAAGAGAACGTGGAAATCAATTATCCAAATATGAAAGAAATATGATGATCTTTAATTGGCTACATACTCTTGACGATACTGCTATTGTTGACAGTACAGAATAAATTGTGTTAACAGTATTAGAGGCCGAAAGATTTAACCGGTTAAGATCGTTAAGAATTAAAACTACCCTAAAAAAGTGCAAGGGCCAGAAAATGTTTTATTTTAAATAAAAAAACAGAGAATACACATTACCGTGTAAAAGGAGATAAAAACGTGTTATGGTGGAAAATATATCCAGAATTCAGAGATGCCGCCCATAAGTGTAGTCGATGGTTTACTAAACCAAGACACACACAGATTTCGCTAAGTAGTTAATGATGGAGAAATATCTAATCGATTATGTAGATCTTTTAACCTCTGATACAGGGTTCTATTTAAATCTGACACTTTTTCCACCGACACCAGACATACATTTGACCTATAACAATTTTGAATGACAACTTTAACTGATTGACAGTATTAGCACAGCGAAATAACATTTTTGGTAAAGTCTGGTGTCGGTGAGTTGTTGTCGGTGATTTCAATGGGACTTCTGATATAATAATCTTGGGCGATTATAATTAACCTTTCCACTACGCTTAACATTAACATTTAATTACGATACATGTTATAAAAGTTTGTATCAAAGTATATTAAAATTCAAATTTCTCACAACAAATAACATTGAACAATTATTTACTCTTTTACGATTTAAGGCATTATTTTTATAATACATTAATATACTGAGTATAATTTTACAATCTATGTTTGGAAGTGCACCATTTAAATTTCAAAGAATTCAGCGTGTGACGTCACTTGTACGCACTGACGGGTATCCCAAAACATTATGTAGTGCCAAATTGATGTTGCGGTGTTCAGGAAGTCAAATAGATAAAAAACGTTCCATATGCAAGGATGTTTCATTAAAGAACTATAAGAAATTAAGTATTTGTTGTCTGTTAAGCAGCCATACATATAAGACTGTTGTTTTTGTGATTCTATAGATTTCTCATTGACAAACATATGACTGACATCACTTTTTCAGTTACTATACATATAATTTTGCGAAGCTTCACGGCTATAATCGATAGTTAAAAATTCCTTTTGTTTGCGATATACAAACTTCCATTTATCAAAATAAATTCCTTCGTGTGGTGTTGACAAATTACATATTGTTAAAAATGGCATTTTGAATGCGCTCTCACACCAAAATCCCGTTTCTGATTATACTTTATTTTTATTTTATGTAACTTTATAAATAAAGATCAAGTAGTCATCAAATCAAATAAATATCTTTTTTACTCCCAAAAAAATTCAAATATCTTTTTATAAATTTGAGGTTGATAAATGTCAATATGGTTATTATACTCTATCATATCAGACTTTCGAAAAATAAAAATTTAAAATTGAAAAAAGGATATTAGAGAAAGATTACATATTTTAAAATAATCTATTTACACATTAAAGGACTAGTAATTTAATTGGTTAGTAGTACGCAATTAAATATAAGAAATATAGCTACGTAATAATTTTACACTATACTATATTCTACTACAGAAGACAATAATTATTTAAAAGTCCTTTATTAATGTCAGTGTTAAAGAAGAAATAAATCAATTATTTCGTCTTTTCCTATACAATACAGATATTCTATACAGAGTGCTGGACTATAGATTTTCCACAATATAAGGAGTGATTCTTGACGTCGAAATAAAACGAAGATCAGGAATAAAAGGAGTTCGTTTCCGGCTTTGTTTTTTAATTATTGACGATTATAAATCGGCCAAAATATCCCTGCACATTAACAAATCTACTTACACGAATGCACGAGCAGCCAAGCTAAACAGACGTGAGAAACTGTGCTTCAGTGAAAGTGCGACAAGTAGTGAATTTAAGTGGTCAAAACGTCAACAAACATTGCAAAATGGTAAAGGCCCAAAAATGCAACAACGAATACCGCCAATCAAAATAACAAAACAAAGATGGAATATACTACATAAATAAAGCTACAAATACACTTTTTTTTTATTAACGTGGAGGAAATCCGCACGGACACCAGGTCGCTTCTGGGGAAAAGCGGCGTGGTAGTGCCGGACTCCAACCGACTAAAACCTCCACGATGACCGCCCCGACTGCGATCGAAAGGGGCCCGGGAACCGGTGTGAGCGATACACCCCCATCCCCCGGGCGCCTAATACCACCGCTTGATGGAGCGGTGTGTCCACCCCGCGCCTCGTCGCCGGAGCCGCCGTGCCAGGCAACCCGGTTCTCCTACCGGGCTGCTTTGCGGCCCCGAGGTGCTGAGCTGCCAGCGCCTAAGTTTGCACCCCACCAGGGAGCGCGGCGGACCTAGCGCGCCTCACTGAAGCGTGTTTATGGCCTCTGCCACGCCCTCGCCGGTCCATCCTTTCAGGGTGAGAGTACCGCACCCTCATCCTCTCCGCGGCCTCTTTTCGAAGCATAACTTGCTCATAGAAGGTCACGGCCCTCCTCCTTCTCTCGCTTACCAACAATGCCTCGAGG
>NT_180342.1:0-538 GCF_000188095.3 Bombus impatiens | reverse complement strand
AAAGTTAAAGGAGAATCCGGCTTTTACGAGGGTATCTAATACGGTGTTCAATCTTTCCAGGGCTTGATCTACTGAGTCGGCAATAATTAGGACATCATCCAAATAGACGATAACGTATGAATGGCACGTTGGCTGTTATACATGTTTTTCAAAGGAATCTCAAGAATGATCTCTCGTTTCGTTTGTTCGCAACATCGAAATCAGCAGCTGCTGCTGAATACAATGAAGGACAGCGTAGTACAGATCACTCCGACCAATTGATTCCTTATGTCACCACAATTAAAAAGGATCAAATGCTACAGAAGACTTGGCGTGCGACTACTCCTGAGGATTTCCGTAGTAAACGCTTTGATGGTTTACAAAATTGTAGCAAGGAAGAACATAAATATTAGAATATTTAGTCAAGTATGAGTTGCAAAATTATTAGGGTTGTCCGAAAATATAAGAATCCCCATTTTCGACGGAGTCAGCATAGTATCGCCGTCCAGAACATGACTTCCGGAAGAAACATTAAACGCGCACGCATTTATGTTATGCA
>NT_180341.1:0-367 GCF_000188095.3 Bombus impatiens | reverse complement strand
AACCCTTCGTTACTTGCGTCTGTTGTTAATGTGAATGTTTTGTCAAATCTGGATATTGTAGTACAGGGGCTTCGCAGAGTTTTTGTTTTAGCGTGTCAAATGCAAGTTGTTGTTTATCGGTCCAATGTAATGAAGTGTTCTTTTTTGTGAGATCTGTCAGTGGTTTCGCGATTTTAGAAAAATTACGTATAAATTTTCTATAGTATCCAACGAGTCCTAAGAATGATTTTATGTGGGCCGTGGTTTTTGGTGTTTTAAAGTCTTTCACGGCTTGAACCTTTTTAAGATTAGGCTTTACTCCCTCTTTTGTTACTACGTGTTCTAGGTATTCCAATTCTGGTTTCAAAAATTCGCATTTGTCCGGTTG
>NT_180340.1:0-250 GCF_000188095.3 Bombus impatiens | reverse complement strand
TTTGCCAGCTATTTTGCTTGTTTCGACGCTTAAACGGTAGTGCAGTACATTTGCAGTGTAAAATGGAGTTCAACGAGCGCTTAAACGTCGAAATATCTCCAACGGAAGGGAAATGACGAATTGTTTTCCTCAAAATCGACGAAATCTCCGCAATTTGTTAGCTATTTTGCGTGTTTCTAAGTTTAAACGGCATCGCATTACATTTGCAGTGTCAAATGGAGTGTGATGAGTGCTTAAACGTCGAAATATC
>NT_180338.1:0-541 GCF_000188095.3 Bombus impatiens | reverse complement strand
AATAAAGAAAGAAAAGCAAAGAAGAGAACACAGTAGGGGATGCATATTGGGGAAGAAACGGGATCATGAGTATAGTAGAATACTTCTCAATAGCAAAAATGTCAACAAGAAGTAGTATCGACATATTGCTATCACGAGAGACCCCACTCTCACAAACACAGCAACATTCTCAAATAATAGATATAAAAGAAACTACAAGGTCAAACCGTACCTTGGAATTGATAAAGGAAAAGGACAAAAATCTACAAAATAAAGCAAATAAATGTAGAAATCACAAGTACGAGAAAGAATAATAAATAGAGCAAGAGGTATAGCATCACAAACGAAACCCTCAACGTCCCTGACGCAGCCTTCACAAATCACGTAGTGAATCCTTCTCCAGCAACCTCGATACCGAAAAACCAGACACATCCCAGAGAGGCCACCAGCCTCTCCAGGGAAGAACGCACAGAAACAAGCATCTCCGCAAAAAGGGGTAGAAAGCCTCCAATAAACAGACTGCAAAATCCGGAGGACACTATAAAACTCACTGAAGATACTC
>NT_180337.1:0-424 GCF_000188095.3 Bombus impatiens | reverse complement strand
TACTATGGAAAATATTCCACCGATAAGGATTATAAACAAACAAGATCAATATTACACACACAAAACAACGGATACATTAAAAACAAGTCAACCAACAAACCAAGGACAGGACTCCTCAGCCACAATAGAAGTTGACATGGAAAACAACAAAGCAGCAACTCAACAGGACGAAAGCTGGAAGGCAGCCAGCTATAACAAAAAAAGAAAAATAACAGCTAACCTAGAGATGGAAAAGCTAGATATGGGAAAGCAGCGATGGCTGCAAGAATTACCGCTAAGAAACTCCTTCAGCTCGCCAACAGAAGAATCAGACGACGAGCCAACAAGCAATACCACAACCCAATCAACACACATCACAAAACCACCACCAATATTTCTTGAGGCGCAAATAATAGACCCGCTTATTGACCAACTTAACAATATT
>NT_180336.1:0-386 GCF_000188095.3 Bombus impatiens | reverse complement strand
CTAACGAACATCCCGCAGACCATCGAAACGACAACGTAGAGAGTGTTCCAGTGTCAGAAAACAGTAACAGCATGGCGATTTCTGACCTGGGCTTGGGCGACACCCCCGGCGACACCCCCTCTATAAAAGCCAAACCCATAGTATATAAACCGTGCTAAAATCAGCTCTCGACATTCTCTGTTCTAACACTCTGAACCGGCACTCTGTTGGATTCGTACAATAAATTTTACTACTGTGTCTAAAGTTCAATTCGTTACCTCATTTGTGAAACGGTTGAACTGCGACGCGAGGAATCACCGGTGATTTGTCAGATTCGTGCTTTCTTGTGTCTCCTACGTAACAAGAGCGCCATCTGACCACTATCTTGAATATACAAAGCGGGACAT
>NT_180335.1:0-386 GCF_000188095.3 Bombus impatiens | reverse complement strand
CTAACGAACATCCCGCAGACCATCGAAACGACAACGTAGAGAGTGTTTCAGTGTCAGAAAACAGTAACAGCATGGCGATCTCTGACCTGGGCTTGGGCGACACCCCCGGCGACACCCCCTCTATAAGAGCCAAACCCATAGTATATAAACCTTGCTAAAATCAGCTCTCGACATTCTCTGTTCTAACACTCTGAACCGGCACTCTGTTGGATTCGTACAATAAATTTTACTACTGTGTCTAAAGTTCAATTCGTTACCTTATTTGTGAAACGGTCGAACTGCGACGCGAGGAATCACCGGTGATCTGTCAGTTTCGTGATTTCTTGTGTCTCCAACGTGACAAGAGCGCCATCTGACCACTATCTTGAATATACAAAGCGGGACAT
>NT_180334.1:0-910 GCF_000188095.3 Bombus impatiens | reverse complement strand
ACTCAGAGCAAAAGAGGTAACCAACCAAACACCCAGCCCGCCGAAACCCCAACCCCCTCAACCAACCAAATACCCAGTCCTACTAAATTCACTCTACCCCAACCTCCCATGCCCAAGCAGTACAAGGCATCCAAAATAACCCGAATAGCCAAGGGGATCTTTCCCAAAATAATGTCCCCAACTCACCTAACACAGACAACTTCTCTAGGCTTGAAAAACTAATAGAGAAACAATCGGATCAAATAAATAATTTGCTATCGCTACTAACACTCATCATGGATAAATTAATACTCCCCGACGCAAAATAAAACCAAGACGCATAGCTCTTCGGAGCGCTAACGGTCTAGCGCAACACAAATTTGAACTAGAATTCTTCCTAAAACACCAGCAAATGGACGTAATGCTCGTATCGGAAACCCACTACACCGAAAAAACTATTTGGAAATAAATGGTTACAAATTCTACCATACCCAACACCCCAGCGGAAAGGCCCACGGTGGAACCGGAATCATAATCAAAATAAGTATTAAGCAGTACGAACTTCCATCATTCCAGAAAGACTAAAGCAACAAACGTAGCAATAGAAGACTGTCATGGTACAATCACCACTTCAGCAGTATACTGCCGTCTCAGACACTCCATCGCCAAAGAAGACTTTGATAACTTCCTGGACACCCTGGACAATAGATTCATAGCTGGAGGGGACTATAACGCCAAGTACACCCAATGGGGCAGCAGACTGGTTACAGTAAGAGGCAGAAACCTCTGAAACAGAATAATAACCAAAAACCTCAACTACCTCACCACATACGAACCCACATACTGGCCCACCGACACTAACAAAATACCCGACCTTCTGAACGTCTTCGTAACTAAAAATATCTCATCAAGACACGTCCAAATCAACTTC
>NT_180333.1:0-2125 GCF_000188095.3 Bombus impatiens | reverse complement strand
GAAAAATTACTGAAAATTCTCAACGCGAGAATTGATTATAATTTCAACAAATAAATAAAATAAAAAAATCTTAAGATTTATAACGGGCCCTCAGGCTAGCTGAACATGTGCTGTGGAGACGCATCGATATTTGGCAATCATCTTTCTCGATGAATAGGGTCTGCGTATGGCGAGCCACGGGACAGAAACCGTTGGAACGTTTACTATCGCGTGTCGCTACAAATATTTCTTTTAAGGAGAACTGTAGAATTATTCCATATTTTATTAGACAAAGCGTTCATCCCGTGATCGCTGCTACATTCGGCGACTGACTGTCGCCTCGAGCCCGAGCTCATTATCACAAATCTCGAACAAATACAATCGGATCGAATGACGAAAATTGTTTAATTACGCCTATGATAGAATCTAGATTACGGTGTTAACGGATTTTCCCGAAGTTCCAAAGGGAAGGCTCCGATGTCCTTTCATCTCCGACAGATACAATGATTAACCTTATATTAACCAAGCGAATCCTTTAATTTATGTCTCTGCGATAGCTAAATGTGTATTAACTTCCAGAGGTCGCTTATAGAAAATAAAATAAATCTAAAAATTGTCAGCGACTTATTCAAACCTTCGTGATTATCCCGTTTGGGTATTTACCTGTACGGTATTCGTTATGTTGTAATAAGAATTTCATAAATGCATCTTTTTTCATAAATTGTGCTGTTTCATATATTTTTTGTATTTGCATTATTAATAATCTGCGAATTTTGATTGCAAATTTATATTCTTACGAACACATTTAAATTGGTGAAATCTAAATAGAATTTTATTTCGTTTTCGTATAAGCGTTACAACGTAAGTTACGTGAGTACTTTGAATATATGTTATATATTCTTATATAAAATATATTACGTTATTTGCATTTTTAAATTCTCCGCAAATGCAAAGATGCATCGTATTTGTTATTCTTCGGTTCCATGTATTTCATATGAATCAGATTCAAATTTCTGTAAATTTCGTTGAATTTGTCATATAATTAATAAAAGTTCTCTGAACGAGATTTCGATAAGAAACTGTAATTTATATTACTTAAAATATTAAAATTTCAATGTTTATTAATTTTTTCATTTCGTTAACTTTGGCGAATACTATTTCAAAATATTTACCGTTGTTCTAAATGGTCATTCTAAATTGTCCCTGTATTTATAAACGGAATTGTAAATTAAATTACGCTTAAAGGTTTTGTTAAAAAATGCTTATACTTATAGCAATTTGGCGGTAACATGGAGTTTTCAATCTCTTTACTTACCTTCAACGACGTGGCTTTATAATTTACCGAGTTCACGACGTGGACTTGACCGTTCTTGTATTTTCCACATTAACTATAGATGACTGGAAAGATTGAAACATTATATTTTACAATGGGAAAAGTAAAACAATTTTGTTGTTTAAGAATGCTTTCATTTCGTATGTTATTTCTTTTGAAATAGTAAGTGTGAGAAAGAATTTCATGCCTTTGTAAACAAACTTTGTTCCCATTTCTTACTTATTTCCAAATTAATCGTTTTCTCCCGTATTCCTTGTTAGAAAATTGAAGTAATTTTAATCATTTAAATATCTATCATTGATCTCAGTGCAGATGTTTTTTTTCATATTTCAGGCAGTAATTGATCCAGTGATTATTGCTAAGATCAAGTGTTAAGATTTTAGAGTCGTCAACACGCGCTGGCTTCTTTTTTTTTATTTAATTTTTTACATTCACAATTTGTCCAGTTTGGACATTTGGTAGAATTTTTTAGCTGTTAGATTATCATGTGGGTAGCTACCATCCCCAGTGGGGTACCATCTTCGTGTTTGTTGTGTTGTGTCCTTTGTGAGGTCTGCTGGGTATTTCCTTTTTAGTCTTCTATCCATGTTTGAGGTGTTGATCGTTTCCACAGCTAGCCGGTTTGGGTGTGTTCCTATTCTTTCTTTATATTTTCCTGAGTATCTTCTAATTTCCTCTTTGACCGTTGGTATTCCTAGGTCTTTCCGTATATCCTCGTTTTTAACGTGCCATGGGGCGTTTACTATTGTTCTAAGAACTTTAGCTTGTACTCGCTGTTTTCGCACGTTCGCGGGGAGACGCGATCTCGAAGAA
>NT_180332.1:0-514 GCF_000188095.3 Bombus impatiens | reverse complement strand
TCTACGTTTTTCTGCTATTTTTTTTAATATGTATTGGGGATATTCTTGTTTGCTGTTGGACGCCTTTGTTGGAGTGGAGAGGCGGATTGCGTTTATTATGCTCGTATTTAAGTATTCCGTGGCTGCTTCAATTTGTTCCTTGGTTTTTAGTGAGGTTAGGGCTGAAGTTGAGTGAGTAAAGACTTCCCTAAAGAGCTGCCAGTTGGTGTGTTGGTTGTGAATGGAGCCATTTGGTATATTCTCGATGTTTGTTGAACTGACTGTTGCTATCACGGGGGAATGATCAGAGGAGAGGTCAGCAGAGGAGTTGATTTGGACGTGTCTTAATGAGATATTTTTAGTTACGAAGAAGTCCAGGAGGTCGGGTATTTTGTGAGTGTCAGTCGGCCAGTATGTGGGTTTGTATGTGGTAATGTAGTTGAGGTTGTTGGTTATTATGCTGTTTAACTGGTTTTTGCCTCTTACTATAACCAGTCTGCTGCCCCATTGGGTGTGTTTGGCGTTATAGTCTCCT
>NT_180331.1:0-454 GCF_000188095.3 Bombus impatiens | reverse complement strand
TAAAATGTGTAATTCAATAAGATAATTACAAAACAGTGGAAGTGGAAGATACCTCGTGAACAATTACTCATCGTAGAAGGAAGTGTATGTGCGAAGATAGGTTATTTGTCCACACCCGTAGAACATAATCTACGACAGCCAGCTGAAACAAATGTAGGAATTAACTTTAATTGTTTCGATAAACATAATACTACTAAATGTTTATAACAATATTGTGCCTAAACCAAAGGAAGTGTGACACTGCTTATCGAATCATGCAGATAGTAGAAACCTAAAAGAAAAAGGAAAATTATTATGTGTGTGTTCTAATCATCATTTAAATACACAATATGTTAATTCAATAAAATAATTAAAAGCAGTGAAAGTTAAAAGCTCCTAGTGCACAATTAATTATCGTAGAAGAAAATGTACATGCAGGAATTTCGCAGAAACAAGTTGTGGACCCACTCCGTAG
>NT_180330.1:0-711 GCF_000188095.3 Bombus impatiens | reverse complement strand
CGAAATCTTCGCGATATGCGAGCTACTTTGCTTGTTTCGACGCTTAAGCTGCAGTGCATTGTATTTGCAGTGTAAAATGGAGTTCAACGAGCGCTTAAACTTCGAAATTTCTCCAACGGGATGGAAATGACGGCAAAATTTCATCTAAATCGACGAAATCTTCGCGATTTGTGAGCTACTTTGCTTTTTTCTACTCTTAAACTGTTCGAAATATCTCCAACGGGCAGGAAATGACGGATACATATCATCAAAATCGACAGAATCTGCGCGATGTGGGAGCTATTTTGCTTGTTTCGCGGCTTAAACGGTAGTGCATTGCATTTGCAGTGTTAAATGGAGTGAAATGAGCGCTTAAACGTGGAAATATCTCCAACGGGAAGGAAATGACACTTAGTTTCCGCCAGAATCGACGAAATCTTCGTGATTTGCGAGCTACTTTGATTGTATCGACGCTTAAACGGTTGTGCATTGCATTAGCAGTGAAAAATGGAGTTCAACGAGTGCTTAAACGTCGAGATATCTCCAACGGGAAGGAAATGTCACTTAGTTTTCGCCAGAATCGACGAAATCTTCGTGATTTGCGAGTTACGTTGCTTGTTTCGACTCTTAAACTGTTGTGCATTGCATATGCAGTGAAAAATGGAGTTCAACGGGGGCTTAAACATCGAAATATCTCCAACGGGCAGGAAATGACGGATACATATCATCAAA
>NT_180328.1:594-908 GCF_000188095.3 Bombus impatiens | reverse complement strand
GCGACGATACCTTTTTACCTTTATCGTCCCAATTAACGATAAGGATTCGTCGCGTTTATTCCAACCGGACCGGAATTGCCTCTACCAGACCGAGACGTTACGATCATCGTCCGGACCAGCTACGGCTACGATTTTATCGCGCTCTCTCCTACGATCTCGCTCGATCGAGTTAATCCACCGCGGGTTGGTAGCGCGCGAGAACTCGCGATCGCCTCGCGTCTCCTTCCATCCGGGCTCTTTCTCCCCCGTTTTCGATTCATCGCCGAGAAACACGGATCTACGCGCGGTCGCGTTCACCGCGTGCTCGTCGCGTG
>NT_180328.1:346-557 GCF_000188095.3 Bombus impatiens | reverse complement strand
CGCGCGACTCGTCGGTTCGTTGCACGGACCACGCTTGATTTTACCGTTAATCGAGTTACGTAAATCGAACCGATATATCGAAGCTAAGCACGCGAACCACGCGCCACGCCGTTCTTCGCCGTTCGCCGCGTAACCGCGAAAGCCGTTTCTCGTCCTTGACGACGTTTCGATTTCACGGCGGAAAGACGGACCGGTCGTCCGACCGACGACC
>NT_180328.1:0-336 GCF_000188095.3 Bombus impatiens | reverse complement strand
CCGACGAGGCGAGGGTGCCGGCCGTATCTCTGGCAGCACGCCGACCGATACGCGTTTTATCGCGTCGTAATTCCTTACGGCCGGTTTTAACTATCGCGAGTGTCCCGCGGAGGGAGCACCGGTGGGTGCTGCGCCGCTCTTCCGGTTCCCACCGATCCCCTCGTGCCTTCTAGCTATCCGTGCCTCGTTCTCTAGCCACGGTCCGTGGCTGCCAACAGCTTCGATTTCGTTTCGATCTCGTTTTCCGTGCCGCGTATCGAGACCGCGCCAACCAGATCGCCAGAAAACGAGCAGAGAAGCGGGACGGTTTAATCACGCGCAATCGCTAGGAGAAAC
>NT_180327.1:220-430 GCF_000188095.3 Bombus impatiens | reverse complement strand
TTTTCTTCATTGCATCTACAGATTGTCTGGGCTTCCCGTTCTTCTGGGATTTAGCCGGCTTCACAATCGACTCTACTCTGCGACTCTTCTGCTCTTCGTACATTACTAACCTCTTCCTCAACTCTTGGATTGACGTAGCGCCGTACAATATAGCCTTATTGTTCTCGTCGTCTATTATTCCATCCACTATGTACTCCACCTTTGCTTCCT
>NT_180327.1:0-204 GCF_000188095.3 Bombus impatiens | reverse complement strand
GCTGCCTCCTCTATGTCCGCATGGCTGGCTATTTCGAGCATGCGATACATGTAAGCCAAACATGCTTCATCACTCTCCTTTCTTGTTTCTTCAAGTTTCTGATGTACTTGCCTACTGTTGACATTCCTCGAAAATTCTTTACTAGCCCCCCCTTCAGCTCATGCCAAGTCCTGGCATGACACTCGAATCTCGCAAATATTTTCG
>NT_180326.1:0-436 GCF_000188095.3 Bombus impatiens | reverse complement strand
TGGCTGTCGATGACGAGACCCAGGTATTTCATTTGCGATCCCACCTGAACGGTTTCGCCTGCCATGCTTATGTATAGGCCGGGCGGTGGGGTTCCTCGCCGCTTCTTGTCAAAGAACCAGATGGCCTCTGACTTCGCAGGGGAGACTGGCCTCCGACTTCGTAGGGAAGACCCTCAGGCCCAGACCGCGCACGGCACGGATCGCGCAGGCCATTGCGATTTCGCCGATGCGCAGCGTCTTGTGCCAGCCACGACCCCCGACCAGGACCAGGGTGTCGTCCGCATAGCACACCATGGCCGCGCCTGGGGGCAGCGCAGTACCTCGTCGTATGCAATGTTCCATAGTATCGGTCCCAACACCGAGCCCTGCGGGACTCCGCGTTCGATAGATCGCCTTTCCTCTCCCTCCTTGCTGCTGTAGCAAATCCACCTGTCGT
>NT_180325.1:698-914 GCF_000188095.3 Bombus impatiens | reverse complement strand
ATAACGTATTACTTTATATGGTATAACGTCATATGGTATAACGATATTACGTACTATGTTATATGGTATAACGTTATAACGTTTTACATTATATGGTGTAACGTTATAACGAATTACATTATATGGTATAACGATATAACATATTGCGTTATATGGTATAACGTTATAACGCATTACGTTATATGGTATAACGATATAACGTATTACGTTATATGT
>NT_180325.1:0-526 GCF_000188095.3 Bombus impatiens | reverse complement strand
TATTACGTTATATGATATAACGCTATAACGTATTACGTTATATGCTATAACGATATAATGTAATACGTTATATGTTATAACGTTATAACGCATTACGTTATATGGTATAACGATATAACGTATTACGTTATATGGTATAACGATATAACGTATTACGTTATATGGTATTACGTTATATGGTATAACGATATAAGGTATTACGTTATATGGTATAACGATATAACGTATTACGTTAAATGGTATAACGTTATATCGTATTTCGTTATACGATATAACGTTATAACGTATTGCGTTATACAATATAACGTTATAACGTATTGCGTTATATGTTATGACGATATAATGTATTACGTTATATGGTCTAACGTCATATGGTGTAACATTATAACTTATTACTTTATATGGTCTAACGTCATATGGTGTAACGTTATAACGTATTACGTTATATAGTATAACGATGTAACGTATTACGTTACATTGTATAACGTTAGATCGTATTACGTTATATGGTATGACGTCATATCAT
>NT_180324.1:0-447 GCF_000188095.3 Bombus impatiens | reverse complement strand
AAAGGATATAACCTAACAAACACGAAGATGGTACCCCGCTGGGGGTAACCACCCACATGATAATCAAACAGCCAAAAAATTCTATCACATGTCCAAATTGGACAAATTGTGTAAACAACTAAATTAAAAAAAAAAATTTATGACTTATAAATCTGTTGAGAATTGCGGATTTTAATCGCCAAAATAAAAGTAAACGAACACTTAAATTACACTTAGAATTTATATTGAAATGTTTCAGATTTATTTAATAAATGATTTACAGGATCTTCGTCGATATATATTTGCACGCGTCTCAGCACTCTCTTTGTCTCACCATCTTCTATACTACATCACTAGCGGAACAGTTTCATTCATCTGTTTTCGAGACACATATACTTCCAGACATTCATACTCACATACATGTGTCACTACTACGCGGCTAATCTAGTCTAGCACACAAAATTATAC
>NT_180323.1:0-699 GCF_000188095.3 Bombus impatiens | reverse complement strand
GGGCGAACACTATCTCGTACGACCACGCACATTTTCCACGCAAATTATTCATTACTACATATTACAATATTCATATACATGCACATAAAATATGAAATGAAAAAGTCAAAGGAAATTAGAAAATGCTTGGATCGAATAAAGTTAAACTCGAAGTATTAATTATACTTTTATAGAGTAATGTGTAATAATACAAATTAATGTACAGCCACATGAAAAATTGTATTTACTGCTTGCATAGCTCCTCCAACTTTTCGCTTTTTTCAAATTAAAGTCCGCCAAGTAGGAGAAATATTTTTTAAATTACAATGGAAGCGCCATTGATATAACGCAATTATTTGATTCGTGGAAAACGAAACCATTATTGATAAATTATGTTTCTCTTTGTAAAGATTATCTGTAGACTTCTTTGGAAAATAATATGTAAAAAAATCTCAGCTATAACAAATTTTGTACATTATCTTAAAAATTTTTCCACTTACTATTTGTTACTCTATGGCAAATATTGGGACAGAAAGTTTTCTCAACATGATACAAGATTCTCAAACATGGATAGAGTCAATGAAGAAACAAATGAAAATGGGAACACGAAAGGTTTGAATGAGACAAATTCTCTCGAGAAATTCTACGCCATGATAACTTCCTGGACACCCTCGGCAATAGATTCATAGCCGGAGGAGACTATAACGCCAAGCACATCCA
>NT_180322.1:0-512 GCF_000188095.3 Bombus impatiens | reverse complement strand
GAGCGCGCCAGTTTTCTCTGGAGAAGCTGATGGAACTGGCCAAGGAGGACAAGGCTATCAACGCCCCAAACGAGTGACCTCGGATGCATCTTCCCGTAGAACCCATACAATCTCTGTGTTGCCTAACAACGACCCTGAAAGACCTAGTAATAAGAAAAAGCGTTAGATAGGTGTGGTCTTTTTTATCCGAAATTAATTTTCTGGCTATTCAGATATTCAGAAAAAAATGTCTTCGCCACTCCAGTAAATTATAATTGCAATTGTGCGTCTGTATTGCGCTTGAATTAATTTTTTCATTTCTACTGCAAGCCATAATATACAAAATGATATTAAGTGGCCGGCGATAGCAGCAAGATTGTCGTTAACTCACGCTACAATCGTTACAGTTATTAATATTAAATTAGAAATGGAAATAGAAAATATTTGTAGCATTTTTAATTTTTCATCACTTTGGAGAAAGTTGCGATGTGTTTAGTATGTTATTTCGTAAATAAATGGTTAATATAAACTTT
>NT_180321.1:0-1014 GCF_000188095.3 Bombus impatiens | reverse complement strand
CCGAAGATAGTGCAAGAGACGATACGCAGACGAGCGACGTTGATGACTAGGACGTTTTGATATCCAGGGCTGACTTGACAGGGCTCACACAAGCCCTGGTAGGAGCGTTTAAAATGTTCAACGTGGTGATGAAGAAGTAGAAGTTGGACAAAGATAAGGATGAGGGGATAAGGGAGATACGCAACCTGATGAAAGGCATCCTGTCTTCCATGGAGCAGTGTGGGGATCACAAGGGAAGAGGAAGAAGGAGAAGGAGAGAGCCTGTCGAGGTTAATAAAAGAGCAGACAGGGCAGATATGAAGAGAGAAGTGACGATAACTAAGGGCGGATACCCAAAAAGAGAGATAGTATCGCCGGCTGAAATTATGAGAGTTGTCGAGTATAAGAGGCCCCGAAGAGGAGAGGTTACATACGCCGAGGCGTGTGGGAGGGAGAACAGAGCGATAAGGGGTGACTTCAGCGAGGACTCCGAAGGGTGGATGAGGGTAGAAAAAAGGAAGAGGGAGAGGAGAGCTCCCTAAGCGCAAGCTACCCCGATGGTGTGTCCGGGAAACAACCGGCAGGTTGGTGCCGAAAAGAGAGGCGTAGCAAGATACAGGATGAGGAAGGAAGCCATTCTAATTAAGGTGGAGGAAGGTTGCGAATATCGTCCTGTTTATAAGGGGATAATGGCGGTGAGGAGTTCATTGGAGGGAACCACGGGGGTACGTAGGACGAGAGCGGGCCACATCCTAATTGAATTCGATAGGACGGTGGTGGTTAGCGAGGCGGCGGCCGAATTGAGAGCCGCCTTGAGTGATAGTACGAAGATGGCCGCTCTGGTGAACAGGGCGACCCGGGCGCTCTGATGAACAGGGCGACCCTACAAATAAGGAACCTTACCTCACCAGCAGGGAAAAGCTGATGGAAGAGATCAGGTCTCAGTGGGGAATCGAGGAGAATGCAGATATAGAAGTCAAATCTGTAAAAGCGGCATCATGGGGCACGCAAGAGGCGGTGGTGGTCCTCCCGGCG
>NT_180320.1:0-2467 GCF_000188095.3 Bombus impatiens | reverse complement strand
AACATAAAATGTCCTTCGTGTGAATCATTTTGGATAAATCTTTGAAATCCTTTGTAAGCAATATGCAGCTGGTTCTTGACAGATTTTGGATCACCGATAATCGAGCGTCAGTTGACAAATACATCACCACGATCACGAACCCATCTAAGAACGCGTACATGTTCCCGTGAATGGACTCTGGTATGCTGTAGTTTATTTTCGTGTCAATGTTGATTTCGTAGATTATGAAAAGCAACAAGAATACGAAAATGAACATCATAGACGTGGAGAAGGCAAAACGTTGCTTCGAAAGTGAATATACTGGAGGTTGATACTTGTAAGGAAAATATCCGAGTAGCCAGCAGATGCAAAAGCACGGGTACATCAACGATTCGAAGTCTGTTGCCCTAAATAACTCCCATGTCTTATGTGTCTTCACTTTTTCACATTCCTTGACTTTTGCCGTTAACATCATTAGATGCTGGTCATTAGATGTTAAGCAGTCGCGAAATAATTCAATATTACCGAAGAAACGTAGCCATAAATGTAGGTAGACTACCATAATCCACAAAACGGACTATCGTTTTTAAGTCGAAAACACTATGTATAATGAAACTCATTTATGAAGGCGTGAAGACGCGCAGTTCGATAATGAAACGTACGTGTAAATAAATAATTGGAATAGCTAAGTAACTATGAAGCGTCGTGCTCTGAAGATGCTTTTAACGTGATTAAACATGCCACTTTATTGCGAAGGAAATAAATTTGTTATGAATTAATTTTATCAATTTTTCTAACTTATTTTTTAAATATATTTCATCCATTAATCCAGGAGTTTTTCTTTAACAAGACTCGACGAGTAAGAACTGCACTAATATTAACAAAAATGTAGTAATGCCGCACGCCATCTGTAACAAGTGTCGATAAAAATACTTCATTCCTTTTGATCCAATATCCTATTACCTTTGTCAAAAGAGTTGCGTCTATTATGAGTCCCTTCATCACGAACACGTTACCCTTTTGCAGCACTTGCAACGAGAACAACTCCAACTAGAATCACGTACATTGATTACAATTTCAATATATTTCTTCTATATTTCCAACATAAATCATCGATAGTAAAATAATCGTCTCATCTTACCTCCGTCGTCACCTGATCGTCGAAAGTATTTATAAGAATTCGATGAACGCTGGAGCCAATTTTCGTCATTTGGCTTCTGGTAGTTTCAACTATCGAAACTGTTATAATTACGTGTACGGTGTAATAAATCGCGTAGCCCAGAATAAGAGCCAGCGATTTCAGCTCGCCCACTTCTTTGTGCATGGATAAATAATTGTACATATTGAATGTAATGTCGATGAACATTATTGTTAACATGGCTTCGATTTGCATGCTACACGTGTTATTCAGTAGCTCAACGACTTCGCTCATCTCTAGATGTTGCTTTTTAAGAGTTCTCAACTTCGTCAACAATATAGGATTCTTCTGCATATGATAGACTCTTCTGAGTAGATGAGGCTCATCATTGACTAGAATTTCCTTCACTTGCACTAAAGAATCGTTTATGTATTTAAAACAGGCATTTAGCACGTATACGTTATTCGTGTACAAGCTAATCAGTGCGATGACACCGAAAAAAGTATACCAACAGGTATAACCAAAAATAAAATTTGAGTAGAAGATGATGACTGGAATGTAACACATTTGTGGTATCAGGATTAAGATATCTTTTATAACAATTCTTGTAGCCATTTTATGCCAAGTTTCTGATGACAGTATACGAGAAACGTTCGAGATGCCATCGATCGCTCCGATCATTGATTGATTTTTGGCATAAGCCGAGATGAAAATCACAGGCCCGCAAAGAAATATGAAAGAAATATGTAACTTATTTGCAAGTGTTGGAAGATGCATAGAAGAAAAGTTGACTTGGAGCAGAGAAAGAATTATGCAGATCGAATAAATAATTATGGAAATTGTAGAGAAAACAAAGTATGATTTCGAATATACAAGTTTCGATGAGTCGAGCTTGTATGGTAAAAATCCCATTAAACGATTGATGGAAGCACTGGGAATTATTAAAGACGTGTAACTCCTGAAGCATGATGACGATGATTTAAGTTTTTTATTTGTCCTTGATTCAGGTTTCTGCGGTCGACTAAACATTTTAAAGGTCAGAATTAAAACAATGCAATTTTTAGTAATTTTTTACGTACGATTTAGTTTCCTCATGAAATAAATGAAACTTTATTTTTTGTACGAAGGCTAAGTTCACCTTTGAGACTGTGCTTTGTACTGTCACACGAAGAAGCACCTCTCTCACTGTAAGAAGTCTGTATGCTATCGTTTGTCGAACAGTAATGAAATTTAATCATATTTACTCGGATCTAATTCGAGCATCTAAAGCAAGAGAATAGTGCAACTCATTAACCAAAGGTGCTTCGTAATATTAAAGACTTACAGGGAATATAGAAGTAACAGCATTAT
>NT_180319.1:0-969 GCF_000188095.3 Bombus impatiens | reverse complement strand
TTCTATTTTCAACTGATTTCTAATTCGAATTACTTTACGATATTATACTCGGCTTTTCCTGGCAATCACATCTGCCCTCAGATGTACTCATCATCACTAGTCGCACTTGCATCACTATCATCAACACTCCACCACTTCATGTGATCGGCTGCCGTGGAAGTTGTACGTGGCCCTTCATGCTCGCCCTCCCGCTGCACTATGTACCGGTCATTTCGCAGGACTTTTACCACCCGATACGGTCCAAGAAACTTCGGGTGCAGCTTTAGCCCGGGGCCGCCCTGCGTCCTCTCGATCGCCACTAGGTCTCCCGTCCTGTATGCTCTCGCCTTCTTGCGCCTTTTGTTATACGCCTGCTTGTTTCGAGCTTGGATTTCCTCGATCCGTCTCCTTGCGTCCGCACGCAATTGATCTCGTTCCTCTTGGAACACTGCGGCCTGTTCGCTCTCGATTAGTTGCCTGATTTGCAGATCGTCTCGCAGCCTCATTCGTGCCCCGAACAACAACTGGAACGGGGAAGCATTCGTACTTACATTAGGAGTTGCATTTAAGTACCTCTGCGCTGCCTCCAGGTGTTTGAACCACTTGCTCGGCGCTGGCGCAGATAGCTTCGTCAGCAGTGGAATAAGCGTCCGGTTCACTCATTCTACTTGTCTGTTTGCCCGCGGGATCCCAGTTGTAGTGCGGACGTGCTGTATGCCCTCCTCACTGCAGTAGTCTTCAAAAGCGCCGGCCGTGAATACTGTCCCGCGATCGGAGATGATTCTCCTCGTGTTCGCAAAGCTCACAGACTACTTCTTCAAGCGACTAATGACCTCGGCAGAACCCGTCGACTTGGTGGGATACAACCAGACGAACTTCGTGAACGCGTCCACCACCACAAAGATATGCCGATAGCTTTTTTTGTAGAGGGTAACGGTCCAAGGTGGTCGACCCCGTTGACGTCTCTCTTAGCGACTGCGTCTCCCCGCG
>NT_180318.1:341-546 GCF_000188095.3 Bombus impatiens | reverse complement strand
TGATGAATCTTCACCAAGCACCACCGACGTTCCCCTCAACGATACTTAATGGGCCTAGGCGTTTAACGACACTTCCAGAAGCAAGATGCACAGCACTTCCTGGGTCGTGAATTTCACCTGGAAATCACTCGGCATCGACGAGGAAGACGGCGATCTAGACTACAAGGGAGACAACGTGCCATTCAGGCAACGGCCATTCGGCCGC
>NT_180318.1:0-218 GCF_000188095.3 Bombus impatiens | reverse complement strand
GCGCGAGGCAGACGCCCGACGCCTACGCAAAATAATAGAGAGTGAACAACTAGACGACGGGACGCCTTCTCAATTCTACGGGATCTGAAAAGCCTCGAAACTTCGGCAATATCAGACGAGTTAATCCGGACTCTCTGGGGAGGCCGACTCCCGGTGTACGTGCCTCCTAGGCGCCGTACAAGATAAGAGGTCCGAAACTCTGACCGCGATCGCCGACA
>NT_180317.1:0-596 GCF_000188095.3 Bombus impatiens | reverse complement strand
TAGCCTGGAACGGTCCTTTCTTCCTGTGCGGCCCTTTTCTTACGAGCAGGCGGTTTACATGCCAGTGAACCCATACGGTGCGACGCGAGCAGTCCCAGGTGCGCACACACCGGAAACTTAGGTATTCGCACCGAGCAGTCTCTGGCGCGATGTTCTTCCGCCCCGCACCCCGCACCTGTAGCAGCACTCCGACCGGTCGGCCGTCGATGTACAATCCCGGCGCACGTGACCCGGCTCCATGCACCTGAAGCATTGGGGTCGACGCGCAGGGAGAGGGGAAACCCTCGCCGTTGATCAGCCTATGTTAATCCTACCTCTTCCTCTGCTGATTTTCCTGGCCGCTGTCAGCGGGTAGCGTAGCCATACCGACCCTCGGCCCCGAGGAGCGGAGTGGCTCATCGGCATGACAGTCCCCGGCCTCAGCAACGGCGGCTGCCACCTCCTCCGGGGTGACCGAGTCTTCCAGTTCGGTCACTCTTAGCGCGGCCGTCCTTCGCGGCACGGTTACTTGGCGGGAAAGTCCTTCAGCGTGGCCGCCATCCGCTCGGTCAGTCGCGATGCTTTGCTCCCAGCGTCCTAGCCTGAGATCTCGAACA
>NT_180316.1:0-424 GCF_000188095.3 Bombus impatiens | reverse complement strand
TCTGAAGTAAGCAGTAAGAAGATTACACCTCATCTCCAAGAAGGATCAAAAATTCATGAGCTTGCTTCCGCGGTTAATAGCAAGACGGATGAAGCCTAGGGCAAGCTTATGACGACGTTAAATAAGAAAGGAAGGTCAGGTAAGAGAAGAGTGGAGAGACCTGAGGAGGTAGAGGTCTCCACACAAACCTCCCCTCTGATGGAGGAAACAGGAAGAGGAAATGGAGTCAATAGAAGAGGGATGCCCTCAGAATCCTGAAATAAAACGAGGACGGTCTCCCCGCTGGAAATAAATGAAAAAGAGCTCAATATGAGGATAAGAAGAAGCGATACCTTTTATGCAGAGGTATGCGGTTCAAAGAGGAGGAGTGCTATGGTCACCAGATATGCTGAAGCCTGCGAATCCGCAGACGAGTAGACAGTCC
>NT_180315.1:2323-4484 GCF_000188095.3 Bombus impatiens | reverse complement strand
TCGGTAGGAGTCCGACAGTACTCTGCTGTTGCGCGATTATTAGAACAGCGGAGTGTCCATGAGGATTTCTCCTCATACAAAAAAAAAGGTTCTATCTATGAAATTTGAATTTGTCGAACAAAGAGTTCCATACTTTCTACATAAAATTATTACTTCTAGTGTTGGTTTGACTCATTTTAGACGTTTTGGTCCACCTTCTTCTCGTAGTGATTAATTCCTTCCTTGTAATTTAAACGTGCGTAAGTTAAATATGTCGGAGATGAAAGGTCAACGGGGTCTTCCTTTGGAATTCTTTGGAAACCCCCAATATTTTAGTCTTTATGATTTAACCCGATTATAATTGTTCGAGATTTGTGATAATGAGCTTGGCCTCGAGGCGACAACCAGTCGCCGAACGTAGTCGCGCTCAAGGGCTAAACGTTTTGTCTAACAAGGATATGGAGTAATAGTTCTTAAAAGTAAATAGTTGTAGCGACACTCGACATTAAACATTCCAACGGTTTTCGTCCCGTGACTCGCCATACGCAGACCCTATTCTTCAAGTAAGATGATTGCCAGATGTCCATGCGTTTCCGCAGTACACGTGCAGCTTTCCCTCGAGGGCGGCTAGCATCTTTTTCTAACCACGGACATGGAAATTGACCAAATTAACAGCAATGTCAATTTCCCTCACTTTCTGAACGAAGGCTATCCTCGACGAATCCGATGATCTCGTGTCTTTAGACACACCCAATCATAGTCTTCCTCTGCAGAATCATCGCTCTACAGAGTATCTCCGAGTATCTCACGAGTATTTATCGAGTTACGCGACGAGCATCGACGAGTATCTATTCCGCGAATTTAGTCGGCGATTTATATTTTGTACTTACGACTTACGTATACGGCTGTACATTAATTTATTTATTTATTCGAAAAATATTGAACGGGTTGCGACAGCAGTCTATCACTCTCGTTATTTCACATTATCTATCCACGACCAATCCGCCACAGGATCAAGTCTGCCTCTCATGGCCCTTTGTAGCAGAAACGATAAATCTAGAGCTCTTTATCGTGTGGATTAGGGGTCATGGGTTATAATTATATGAATTATTCATAATTTACAATTATATTCGCTATCTATTATTTATTATTCTTATATTTATTAAATTGTGATGTTTGGTCATTAAATGGGCATAAACTATTTCTCAGATAGCTGAATAGATCGGTAAATTTGTTGCTGTCAAATATTAATAGTCAAATACATGTACTTTTTCATCATTATAGTATTAAACGTTTTTAATAATTCTGGTGGCAAGAACATCTATATACAATGTTCTGAAGAAACAGCGAACCTAGTAAATAAGCAATAAGTTTCATACCTTCTTTTTTTTGCATATGGAGAAATCCTCATGGACACTCCGTCACTGCAGGCAGCAGCAGAGCATTGTCGAGCCCTTATCGACTAAAACTCCACGATGGCCTGCCTACGCGTGTGACAAGAATACCCCGTGGTCTCGGCTTTTGCGAATTACTACAAGTGTATTCCCCGAAACCACTTGCGATCCTCCCTGCTAGTCGCGTCCCGTTGGGGATGGCAGTGGAGCGGCCCTCGGCCGCCTGACTGTCATCCCTCTCCAACGTCTTATCCTACAAGGGTGAGAGTTTTTCTTTTTCTCCCTTTCTGTTCACTCCTTAGCGAGCATAACTCGCTCGCAGAAGAGGCGGACAACCTCGTATTCCTGTGACCCTCTCAACATCGCTTCTACAATCGCTGAGGGGGTCAATCTTCCTCCTATGGCGTGCCGCAGAGTATATCGGGGCAGCTCCCACGCCGGACAGAACTCCAGCGTGTGCTGCGCTGTGTACCTGCTCTCTCCGCCGTGGTGACAAATGTCTGGCGTCTCCCGTCCGATTTTTCTCAGGCACTCGCCGAACACGTCGTGTCCAGTGAGCACCTGGGTCATCCTGTTTGTGAGCGGGAGGCAACGATGGCTCCTCCATGCCGCCTAACTGGGAGGACGGCGTAGACGACTGGATGTCCGCTTCCTTCATTGATCAACTGAGACCGCCACTGGTCACACGCATGCTCCTCGGCGGTTCCTAGGTTATCTGGGGCTGCCTGCTCGGTCATATCTTCTCCCGGATCCCATACTTTCCAGCGGCCGTATCTCCTTTTGAGCGC
>NT_180315.1:0-2285 GCF_000188095.3 Bombus impatiens | reverse complement strand
GGGGGGGGGGCTAGAGCGGTCGAAGACGTGTGGGACTCCGCCCGGTATCCCCTAATGATTCTGATGGCGGTTACCCTGTGCAGCCTCCTGAGGAACAGGATGCCGCGATGACTCGCCATCAGATTGTCCGCCCATAGCTGGGTCCCGTATATCTCTCGGGAGCGAACGACGCCCTCGCATAGTCGGCGCACCGCAACTCTCGCCCCGCCGATGTTCGGCAGCAGGCCGCACAAGGCATTGGCAGCCGCCAATATTGGCACCTTCGGAATCAGGGAGTTGAAGTGCGGGTCGAACGTCCCCTGGCTGTCGATGACGAGATCCAGGTATTTTTCATCCGCGATCCCACCCCGACGGTTTCGCCTGCGATACTTATGCTCAGACCGAGAGGAGGAGTTCCTCACCTGTTCTTATCGTAGAACCAGATGGCCTCCGACTTCGCAGGAGAGACTTGTAGTATGGGGGAAATTTAAGTATAAATTTTTCTCCGACTATTTACAATTTATATACAATAAATTGACTGTATAGATATTAATTAGCGGGGCGGTGGAGTCTCTCGCCTTTTCCTGTCGTAAAACCAAGTTGTCTCCGACTTCGCAGGGGAGACCCTTAGGCCCAGTCCGCGTACAGCACGGGTCGCGCAGGCCGTTGCGATTTCACCGATGCGCAGCGTCTCGTGCCAATCACGAGACCCCCGACCAAGAACCAACATAATATTTCATCAACAAAAATTATATTATGAATGGGTACACCTGCCCTTAAATTTTTCTCCTATAAAGTACAGAAAATTTGGTAAATTTGGAAAGAAGTAAGGATACCTCACATCTATAACCGTCCTAACAATTAACAAGCGCTGTAATTCCCAAACTTGTTTTGATCATGCTGTACTTTAGGAAATATACCCATATTTGGACGCAGTCTCTATACAAATGTTAAAATTTACAACAGCACGATTTAAAAAAAGAGAAACAGAAAGAGAACCTTGCTTAGTTGGTAGGTAACACTGGTTGAGCGTTTAGTGCAATAAATGTATAAATATATAGAATAACAATATCTTACAGACAGTTTTTCTTTTCGGATATAAATAAAGTTTCTTTCTATAAATAGAACGTAACTTTGACTATGTCAAAACTATATATTTACAGAAGAGAAGTTCGAACGAATTATCCTTATTACCAACCCAATTTGTTCTATTTATTATATAACTTCCATTCACATTAATAATTTTCAGAAAAATATATACTAAAATCTTAATAGTTTCTAACCCATTATGCTGTGAGGTTGTTCTACAGTGTATAGCCTAGGGTCGCTGGGCCGTGTTAATGGCAGAATGAACCACTACACGTGCAAAGGAATTTAAACCGTACAATTACAAGAAACTAGAAAATATGGCAAGTGATGAATGAAATATCGATTTCCAAGAGGATCCAGGTCCTAAACACGTAGTAGAATTGTGTACATAGCAAAAGTGGTTATTATTGCAAAAATGTAAAGTTATGTACTGGCCAGCCCAAAGCTCAAACATGAATCCGATTAAAAATCTATGGGCGATATCGAAAAAAAGTTACAAGATAAATATGATTTCTTACTTTGTAATCTTAATAAATTATAAGATAGAATTGAAGAACAAGGGTTTGAAATATTTCAAGAAGTATACACAAATTTGGTTGAAAATATGCTAAAACGGATTGCAGCCGTTTTAAGTGCAAAGGGCTCATGAACAGAATATGAAGTTCGTTTAAAGCCTTTTACCTCCTTTTCGTGCGGTGCGAAATCGAGTCAGAAGAATACCTATATAATCAACAAATAAAATAGAATACAGTAAAATTTGTACGTGTTATTACCATACATTAAGTGTATATTAATATACTTAAGTTATGTTACGTTTCTTTCATTCCTTATTGCAATATGTAAATAAATTATCACATTCTACAGATCACAGTGCATTGGTTCAATTTCGCTCCTCACTGTATTTTATACATTCTGGCATATGATATTTGTATAAAAATATCATATGAATGTATAAAAATGATAATTCTTAGGATATTGAAATCGTTATGAGATATTTATTTAGTTGGCTTTAAAACTAAAATATTATTGCCGTCAATCCTCGCGCAGTGATCGTACGCAGGATCTGTTTATAATGCTAAAACATAGGCATTCAACAAATGGTACTATTCCATCGTCATAAGGTTAAGCATGCGTTTGCCACGACTGGCATACTTCAAATCCAATGAACTCACGATGGAGATAAAGATGTGGCGGCACTCGGCGACAATGTATATCGC
>NT_180314.1:0-718 GCF_000188095.3 Bombus impatiens | reverse complement strand
GATAAACACATATGCAGTTGTGAGCCAGCAAACAAAGAAAGGAAGTCTGGCTCTATGCAGAAGATACTCAATTCCTTTAGATTCGTTTAGAAATCAAAAAGAATTTAAAAGAAGAAATAAAATCCTTCAACAACTTCGTAAGCCCGCCAAAGGGCTTGACACACTTTCACCTCTTTACGAACAATACTCCTGATCAAAGTAATTCCTTGTCTCAGTAGAGCGCACGATGAGTATGGACAACATCGTGAACCTGATGTACAGCATAAACCTCTTCAAGGAATTGTTCCATGTTCATTTGGTGGGGATGAATGCATTATCGCTAAGATGGCACGGATAAACTCTGACAGATTTACCACAAGTGACTTTGGACGTCTGACAAACTTCGAAATTGCGAAATTCAATACCAATCCACTTGTCTCTAATAATCGTAGGTTACTACTGCTGCAGCCCCTGGAAGCTCTCTCGTTTGAAGTAGTCCTGCTGGCAAAGACGAAGCTCACGGAGAGGCATAAGTTCCTATTCAACGGTCTCCGTTTCGAAATGGTGTGACCACTTGAACTCCAAGTTCGGGGGCGGAACGGCTTTATCATTTAATTCACTTCGATTAGCATGGCATTTCACTTTGAAGCGATAATCACTACCCACGTGCAGACAAGGGTAAAATGGATCTCTCAGTTGTCACAATAAACCTAGCAAACAACGCGGCTTTTCATATATT
>NT_180313.1:0-1035 GCF_000188095.3 Bombus impatiens | reverse complement strand
CCTGTCATACGCGTAGGATGGTCAACGTGGAGTTTTAGTCGGTAGGAATCCGACACTACTCTGCTGTTACGCGATTATTGCAGCAGCGGAGTAGTGTCCATGAGGATTTCTCCACGTACAAAAAAAAAAGAAAAAAAAAAGGTGCGGAAGCCTAGTGTAGAGAATGAGATAGGCTCGGCTGCCGGTGTAGATGTAGATGCTATATTTTTCTTCTCATTTAAGAATCGTGGAAGGAAAAATCGGTCTACGGGTGCCGGGATTCTAACCCGGGTTCCGAATGTTCGTAACCGAAGGCGCTAATCACTGCGCTGCCGTTGTCCGGTGTTAATTAGTGTGGAGTGGTGGTATTTGTGCTGTCAAATGCCACCATATATATAATCTAATTAGATTGATATATTCCGTCACACGTGAATTCATCCGAATCTGTATCCACCAAGAAAGTACTCATAAAGAAAAACGAAAACTGGATAACAGTTGTCCGAGGAAATAAAGAAAAACCTAAAATGTAAAGGCGCGATCGACCTCAGAAGCGGTTGGGTTGCATGACCCAAAATATTTCAAATTTCAGTTCAATCACAGGCAAAGACGCAGTGATTTTTACCGTTTCCTACACGCATACTGCTCGTATAAATAGAAATCTCGGCTCGATCATCTTGATTATATTTTTAATACGGCGAGTACCACATCAAGCTATCAGTTTGTAAGCATTCGTTCATAAAAGAGTGTTACGACCGTTCGCGGAGAGATGCGGTCACGCGGTCGCGAGGAAAACGCGTCAGCGAGAGGCGTAAATTCTCGCTACGATTCTGTTAATCGACGCGGCGAAATAGTCGTTTCCCTGTTTCGATTAAGATAACAGAGGTGGTTCAATGAATGTAACACTGTATTAACAGGTTAACATAAAATAGTATATTTGACAATAATATGATAAACACGCCACAAATTGTTTAACAATGAATACTGTATGTTTGTTCGACCAATCGCGGGCAGACGTAATCGCGAGGAGAGACGTCAACGGGAGTCGTAAATCCCCGT
>NT_180312.1:0-661 GCF_000188095.3 Bombus impatiens | reverse complement strand
GTCCATAATACAAGTTCTTTCTGGTAGTATTTTCCACATTATTGTTGCGTAAACGACATTGTAAACGTTCCGCAATATGATCCGACGATCAAGCAGTAATCTGTTAAAACCAGCTTTAAAGGCTTCCGCTGCAGTGGTTTCAGTTTTGACTGCAACAGGTAACTTGACATCCGCATTAGTAATACTGTATCGTTTTTTAAAGCGTTGGAACCAAGCGCGGCCGGCGCTAAAACTAGGAGTTCCCAGTAACTTCATATTAATTTCTAGAGCTCTTCTCTTTATGTCTGCTTCTGTCATTTGTTCGTTTCTTTCCTTACATCGTAAGTACCATTGGTGAACAATTCTATCTATATCAATTGCACGTTGCATTAAACGTCTTTCGAAAGTGCTAAATTCCATCCTGCTTTCGAAATGATTTTTAATCCTTTCGCTTTGTGCGTATATACGGCACAAGGTGGCTCGTGAAATACCGTACTTTTCCATTGCGGATTGTCTAGATTCACATTTTTTTCGCATCTCAAGGATATCGTATTTTTCGGCAACTGTCAAATGTACCACTTTTCGATTTAACCTCATTATTGCTTGAAACGTTTCGACTGTAAATACCGCACTGAAATGTTGAGACGAGATTTTATTTCGACAGTTGTTGTCGTCGACAATT
>NT_180311.1:0-468 GCF_000188095.3 Bombus impatiens | reverse complement strand
TTAGCGAATGTTTTTCTTTTTCTCTTCTAATTAGTTAACTATGGTATGGTATGGTATGGTATTAGGTAACTAATTAGTTACTCGATATTATTTATTTATTTATTTTTTAATTCTTTGGTATATAGCTTACATAAATATGACGTATTCCTAAAAAACGTTTTCTGTGTCCAACGAACTCTCGTTTCCTATACAACCTCTCCTGGTTATCTTGCGCACGCGTAACATTCACGTACCGTTACATGCGTTGTCATTCCACACTTTTCGTATTCTTCTTTTTATACAATTACTTGAATATAGAATTATAGAAAACGTTAAAAAATACAAAAGTACAAAAATATAGAAAATATAAGAATAAAAAAATACAAAACTATCAAAATTACAGAAACTCTGATTAAACCTTAGTACTTATATTCTACATTCGTATTATATATATGAACCAAAATAGAATATATAAGGTATATTTTATAT
>NT_180310.1:0-1437 GCF_000188095.3 Bombus impatiens | reverse complement strand
AGCCATGTCACTGCGCCACGCCAGAAAAATTACTGAAAATTCTCAATTCTATATTCTCAATTCTCAAAAAAAAAAAAAAAGATTGTTAGGATTTGAAAGAGAAGGTATCAACATATTTTGTAGTATGATGGACATTTGTCAAGGTTTGATCATTGGCACATATTACTCCGAGCTTCAGAGGCATCAAAGGAAGCCAGGACTGCTCGTATCCATGAAAGAACTTCGGAGAATAAGCATTTTGAAGTAGAGGAAGGTTTCTTGTATACAGCAGAAATCGCCAATCAAGAATATATAAGTATGCTGTACCATTCTATGAGTAAATTTGCCAGAAACTTGTCTCAAAGCTTTAAACGCGTTCTTCTCGAAACTACTTTTTTCGAGTTGGTGTGTACGATATCTCAAGTTCTAATGAACCGATTTATTTGAAATTTGGTATCAATGTTCTTTATACATTCCTCTATCGCCTGAACTACGCTCAGATTACAATTTTTAATTTTACTATTTTTTAAACATTTGGAATTGTTAAAAGAACATGCGAAACAAGGAACTTTCCTTCAAACGGCCGCCATTTTGTGAAAATATGTTGTTTTGACATTTCAAGGTTCATGCTATTTACTAATTAAGAATCTGTTCGGATTTTTTGTTTCAGATGACCAGAAGGGTTGAAATCATGCACGCCAGGACACCCTTTCTTTGGCGCCACCCACTTTGCCAGCTCATAACTTTGTGAATTTTAAGTTTTTTGTTCAGTGAATATTTTACGTAATCTTAAAATATCAATAAACAAATGCTAAAAAAAAGGATAGCAAAAATATTTTTTGTTTCGTTTGTACAGAGCTTCAAAAATCGCCCGAAATTCATGCCTCTAGACTAGAATACCCTCGTAAAACGTAGACTTAAAATTAAAGCTTAGACTAAGATTTAAAATTAAGACTTAAAACACAGAATAAATCTCCCCGCCGAACTTTGCCGCCCAACAATGTGGCTTAAAAAGTAACTTAATCAAAATCTTGGAACTAAAATCTCCTTAAATTAAAGTACATTATATCGCAGCCATACTGGCAGCTTTTCGAACTTTAACTTCCAGCGAAATATAAAAACTATAAACAGTTCTGATCACTTCTAAACACGAACTGATCGATCTCCTATTTCGGTTAGGATAATAGAAGTGGTTGAATTGATTATAACACTGAGAATAATAGGTTACAATGTACACTTTATTCCAAAAATTTGTAGACATAGGCAGTTACGCTCGGTGCGTATCGATATAAGTTAAACAGATGACTGATCTAAAGATGGAAAACCAGTCAAGAGATGTGACTGATCTAAGGATGACAACTAGTGAAGAGATGTAGACTGATCTGAGGACAATGAACCAGTGAAGTTCGGTGACGATGCTGTTGTCACGACCGGCATACTTCAAATCCGACGGACTGA
>NT_180309.1:0-632 GCF_000188095.3 Bombus impatiens | reverse complement strand
AGGGCATCATGTCGTGAGATATATATGTCTGTGGCTTTACCGAATTATGATTATGAAATTAGTGATTATGACGGGGTATTACGCATATTTGATAGAAAAAATAATGAGTTAATTACATTAAATCTTACTAAAGGAGAAGATTATCCCATTCTTAAATTGGCTAAAGGCTCGCCAGACGATATATTAATTCAGCGGGGTGAACCATTAAAACCCGTAACGGAAAAGCGTAAACTGGTACTGAGTAAAGTCGGTCGGGTAGAGTCTTATGACACAGCACTACATCCCAAGACCCAAGAAAAATTAAATTATTTTCAGATATTTTATAAAGTAGGGGAGTATGCGTTTTTAGGGGCAGATGAAGTGTATTTACAAATACGCTACTGGCCGCAAGGCAAGATGCCTAAAAATGGCAATAGTAAGGCTGAGGCAGTGAAACCTTTACTGATGTTTTATACATATAAACACCAGCAATAACGCTTTAATAGATAAAAATAATTGAGAGGAAAAAGATGAAGAAGTTAACCCAACTTATCACGATAGGTCTAGTCGCCAGTATATTGTGTGGCTGTTATAACAAAGGGCAGTTAAAAACCATGATCCAAAATGGTTATGATGAAGCACGGGCTGTGACT
>NT_180308.1:520-969 GCF_000188095.3 Bombus impatiens | reverse complement strand
ATGGCAAATATGTACACGAATATACTTGTTTCACATAAATATACTTGTTCTTAAGCAACGAATTAATCGTGACAATATTAAGTCACGTTCGTTTATTTCATACTTTCGTTTATTTCACTTTGGCTAGAATTTAAAATACGAGTTAAAATTCATTTTTTCCCGTACAAGAATATGTGAAATTTTACGTGCAAGAAGACACTTCGCGACAGGCAGATTTTTTAATCAAAGCAATAATTTTGAACACTGCTTCTGCATTTTCGAGTATATGCTTTGATAAAGAGATCGCCTGAGATTATTTTTTTCTCAGTAATATATTTAGAGTCAATTATTCCATTTCATCGAGTCTCAGTCTTTTAAAATTAACGCTACCATTTTTTGCAATATTAAAATTTTGTTCTGATTTATTAAATTAATAAAGTAGAGTTACTTAGTTACTATTAAATTAATCA
>NT_180308.1:0-373 GCF_000188095.3 Bombus impatiens | reverse complement strand
CGTGCCCAGGTGCTACTTGAATGGGAGAAAGACATTGGGCACGATGAACTAGAATTAAGTAATGTAATAATTTCTCAGCGACTGACGACGTGTTAGTGTATCGTGCACGACGTATTTTCCACGTTATGTGTGTATGTTGTTAGGCCGTGGAACTGCGTCGCTTCTTTTCATTCGTTAAAACATCAAATATTAAAAATGTCGAAACATATATCGATTCAATTTACGTCTCGATACAATCACAATTTTTTGATAATATCGCCCACGCGATTAAGTGTAATCACGTTTTTAATATTGCCGTCAATTACAATTATAATTCGAAGTTTGCATACATTTATTTTAAAGATATCATTTACTCAGACGTGTTTTATCACGT
>NT_180307.1:0-429 GCF_000188095.3 Bombus impatiens | reverse complement strand
TCTACTCTTTCGTAAATTTATCGTTGAATCAATGGATAATCCTTTAACATATGCAAATCACCACTTTCGCGGAAGAAAATTTTGTGATTTCCAATTCTGTATTAACACGTTCGTCGTCACGTCGCACATATTCGTGCGACGGGTTTACTTCCGTGAGAGCCCCGTTACCAACGTATGGTGACGTTCTTCTGGTTCGAGTTCAGTGTTCGAGTTAAGACGTTTGTCGCCCAGCGTGTTTCGGCTATGTTTCCTACGGGGCCCAAACCCGACCGTGGCTGCCTCAATATTCGAACTCGATGAAATTCTATTTATAATTTTTCTTTTTAAATTCACTACTTCGTCATCACTACTCTCCCCACTTCCAAATATATTTTCATACTGCTTACTGAACATTTTGAGGATGAAAAAATCACTGATGTACGTCTCACA
>NT_180306.1:0-5589 GCF_000188095.3 Bombus impatiens | reverse complement strand
GAATTCCCTCACAAGGGAATAATACATGGTGTTACATTAACTCCACTGCCACTCTATACTATGTCATTTATATTACGTGACATGAGTTACGTTTTATATGATGTAAATTAATTACAGTCAAATATTTTTTTAGTAAAAAGATTTGCATGGTATTTTCTTTTAAGAAAAGGTATGTATAAAGTAGAATAATAACACAAAACAAAATTACACATAACTATATATATTTATTATACAAAATTACAGTATACATAATATAATTAAATATTATAATACACGTAGGTCTCTTACATTTCTAAATTTGCATATAGGTGCTGATTCTTCCCTTGTCACAACAAGAGAGAATGCTTTATGTATGGCTATTTATTATTTTCTTAATAATCCAGTTGACGATGACTTTTCTTGCCTTGAAATAATTGCAGACACTAGTTGGTTATTACGAAAACTTAATTTATTTTACCAACATATTTGGTATTTTAAACTAGCGAATGTCGAGACTTGTTTATATGATCATGCTTGACTCGAAACTAGGAAATGACGTTTACTATTGTCGGAAATAGCAAGAACAAGTCTGTCATATGGATTATTAAGCGCATGCCTTAATAATAGTTCGCGATTTCATAATTTTAATGAAAACAAAATTTTTACAACATCATTGTCAATTCTGTTAATTCGTTAAAATTAAATAATAGAACAAATTTTCGTCATGTATTGCGTAAAAAACAATTTTTTACAAATTTAAGTAGGAAAAGTACAAGTTACCGTTGATACTGTAATATTGAATGCAAGATTTGTACAACTTTTAATTACTAATTGTTAAAATTAATTACTAGAAAGTACAATATTCAATAAAACATCTTTTTGGTCGAAATCTTTTAGCTACACTTATGAACAAATTCAGTTCATATAAATTTACGCGGAAATAAAGACACTTGAAATTTATAAATGATAAGGACTAAAAATAAAAAAATATCTCTATATTATGCTAATAGTAATATTTTATAGCAATATATTATAGTAATAGTAATCACAACGTATTCTTCAAGATTTAATTTTTTGCTATTCAAGTAAAGTTCTATTATACACAGTATTACAAATTTAAAGTAATCCTTCCATTTCTTGCATAAATTGCATATATGCATCATCTTTTGTTTTAGGTTGAGTAGTTCGCATTGGTTGCGTTTCTGGTATCCTTTCTGAAAGTCTTGACAAAATACTTGGTTTCCTTTTATCATCCCTTTTCACACGATGAGAGATAGGTAAAAATCTTGTAACATCAGCTGCTAAATTCCTAATTTGTGGTTTTGCTTCGATAGTTGTAGTGCTTTTACCGTCTTTATCTTTTCGATTAATTAATTGTGGTGCAGCAGAAAGTACATTAGGTGTTTTAGGTTGTGATCCTGTTGCAGATTGTGTCTGCATTTGAGGATTTCCTATATTTGTCATATTTGATAGATTTGGCATTTGCATTTGTGGAGGAGGCATTCTTGGCATACTTGGTGGACCAGGTCTCAACATCCTTGGCATTCCTGGTGGTGGGCCTATAATCACAAACAAAGTAATGATTATCAATTTATTCATTACCATTTATTCATTATTTATTACAATATTTATATTGACAAATCATTAATTTACCAGGAGGTAATCGAAGTCCAATACGGGGCAGTGGGGGCGGCGGCAATCCCATAGGTGGCATTGTGTGTTTATTATTACATTTTGAATTAGATTCGTTTTTTGCTTCCAGTAGTGACAATCGTGCATTTAAATCTTCAGCTCGTTCAATTTCACGCCTTTTATGAACAACAGCAGCTGATGGTAATGGAATTTCATCAACTTGTACTTGTTGTGCATGTCGTACAGCTTCAAAATATGAAACAAGATCTATTCTTCTACGTTCATATTGTATTAACTGTCTTTTTTAACTCTGCCCACATTTCCTGATCATCCTCTGCATACATTTTCAAGATAC
Organism: Bombus impatiens; assembly: GCF_000188095.3. Lineage (NCBI taxonomy): Eukaryota > Metazoa > Arthropoda > Insecta > Hymenoptera > Apidae > Bombus > Bombus impatiens. The sequence goes on along the minus strand of NT_180306.1, from coordinate 3,623 downwards.
GATCCAAGGTCTCCTTCAATTTCTTTCTTTTGTCTTTCAGCACTTTCTCATTAAGCGGTGGTGGCTGCATAACATTATATTCCATTTGATCTATTTTTTCCATTTCTTCGATAATCTGAGCCAGATCTTTGCCCTTTAGAACGGCAGCGCGTACTAACTGCCTTTGTTTTTTAGTTTTCTTTAATTCTTTTTTACGTGCCTCTTTACCTGTAACAAATTTGTTATAATAAGTTATAATAATTATAAATAAGTTATAATAATTATTAAATTTATGATTTTTAAGTAAATTTCTTTGCTATGTTATCAACTTACGTGCTTGATTAGTAGTATTCATATATTCTCCACTTTTTGTGGTATTTATCGGACGGCATCCCATGTTTTCTCACTTAAGAAAACTGTTTACGACGTAAATTTATATTGTATTTTCACAATTTTTATATTAAATAAATTAATATTTATATTTATCGTAACTACGGGTACGCCGAAGATACTCGGTATACTGCAGGATGTGTACTGAACAGCTGCAGCTGTGCAACGAAATGGAGACGTAAGTAACTGTAAATCGTTGTGTACGCCCTCTACATGAACGCTACATGAACTAACTAGCGCCAAATTCAAATTGTAAACTAGCGTAGTCGAAACAATGAACAGAGAGATTTTACCTATGTAAATATTGATTAATTGTCAAATTATCTATCAGTGATAATTATAATCATTTTCTAATTGGTTTTTCCGTCCCTTTTATTAAAAGTTCTTCTTGCCGAGGATTCGAACTCTTCGTCCTCTTTTGATATAGCAGATGAATCCATAGATTGAACTGATTTTCCATCTGATTCAGCATCAGTACGTGCTTTCATAGATGCTGCCGTCATTTTTTCAATGCATTTTCAGCAGCATTTTGACAAGCAAGAGCTTACCATCAAGCTATTTTTAATAAAAAAAATCATTTTAGGATTTTAGTATTTATAATGTATAAACACACATAAGTATGTGTGTGTGTGTGTGTGTGTGTGTACACTAAATTATTCTAAATACCTCTGCATGAACGAGATACAGGGAGTTTGGCATAGGTCCTTGAGTTTCAGGAAATGTGAACTGGACTCCAGGTTTCATTTCATTTAGTACCATAATTGCATTCTTGGGTTGCAATGTCTTTCGTAGACGTTGATTCAAACGAAGTCGTTTCAGTCTTTTATTTACTCTAACTGAAGGTATAAACTTTATGTAATTTATTAAACAAGAGTATATTTTATTAATTTTTTCCATATATATATATCAGTATATCAATATTCACAATGATTATAAATATGCAATAGCTCAATAGTAATCTATCAGAGCACATAGCAATAGTTTCAATCTTCAAATTTGCGCAGTGGATTATCATCATTATGTATATAATGTTTCTATATTTAGATAATTTATGCAATATAAATTTCAAAACTATTTCAAATGTAGTTAAAAAATACGTTTTAAATAAACTTAGAAAAAAACAGAAATAAAAATTGCTTCTTAATGATTATTTTAAATACTTACATCCGGGTGCTTTACGCCTCCATCTTGGAAGTTGTTCTTCTATTTTAGTATCTGTATCTTCACTCATTTGATTTTCATTCTTTACTTCAGATGTGCTATTGTTGTTAGGAGGTGTAGGATTAGAGTTAGTTGTTAAGGGAGATGTTGGAGTAGAAACTAATGTTTGAGAAGATGAAACAGGATTATTTTGCATAGCAATTGCACTTTGTTGCTGATTATGAAGAGGTAGTTTTAAAATTGGTTTCAACCGTTGTATTTGAGGTTGAAATTGTGATTGTGATTGTGTTTGAGGCTGTGGTTGAGATTGTTGTTGGGACTGTGATTGAGGCTGTGGTTGAACTTGGCTTTGAGAAGAATTGGCAATGGATTGTTGTGGTTGTTTAATTTGCTGTGGCAATTGTTGTTGCTGTTGTGGTTTCCCTTGCTGTAAATTCTTTGCTGCTACTTGTTGCATTTGTGGTTGCTGAGATTTGCTATGTTGCAAATTCCTTGCTGCTACTTGTTGCATTTGTGGTTGTTGTTGCTGCTGCTGTGGTTTAAATGGTTGTGCATTTTGTGAACTTCCTTGTTTGTAATTACTTTGTTGATTTGGAGGAGGTTGTGTTGCTTGAAAACTGGCTTGCTGATTGTACTGCAAAACATAGGGTGGGTCGCCGCTACACAAGGAACCTGTACGGTTGTGCTATCCCACCAAGGTCTAGCATCGCATATGCACTTGAAAGCAGTCTAATGCTACTCCCATAACTCATACCAGCCAAATTATTTCTGTGGCCTATATTTCCTTATGTATAACTGAACTGAGTTTACATAAAATAGAAAATAGAAAAAAGGAGAGTAAGAAGAAGAATAAAGATTTTCAAGCCTAAGTAAAAGTTTCATTACTATATGCTTTCTATCAATAATAAATATAATTTTGTAACATGTTGTGTATAAAATTTGCTCATGTTTATGAAAACAAACACTTAAGCTAATAGTGAAATAAAATTTAATAAATAATGAAGATTTAAACAAACAGAAAACTTACATGCGCCATTTTTATATTTTGTAACTATTAAATCATAATATTTCAGAGAAACCTACATATGTAGTACCAAGACAAGTTTATTTTTAGTTTGTACCTAAAGCGTAATTACTAATAGTGACAAACAGTTTAGCCTAAAATGTTATGTAAACATCAGTTCAGTATGTTATTAAAAATATGGCCTATGGCAAGCTACGCTATGGGGGTAACTGACGAACTAGCCCCTGGCTGAATAGACCTCCTCGGTATTGTTGTATAGCTACTAGTTCCTGCATTGCAGGGGAGGGGAAAGTAGGGACCACTAATTAGTACATGCAAATGGATGAAATATTGAAAACAACAAATGGAAATATTGAAAACAATAATCACACATTCTAATTATGATGAATTCAAAATATTTCACACACACACACACGCGCGCGCGCGCGCACACACACATACACACAAAATTTCTTTCCTCTTATATTAATATGACATAAAATAAGAAAATAATATGCTGTATAAATGTTGTTATTTGTTATGAAAGATAATGATCTTAATAATATTTGTAAAAAAGTAGATTAGAAAAAGAGTAATTTAAAAATATTCAATTTAAAAAAGAATTTAAATTTTACATGTTAATATATATTATTTTGGACAAAAACAGGATGATTCATTTGAATTAACCAATTTCGCTTTTATTTTTATTTTATTGTTACTTGTATTATTATTTAGATTTCATAACTCTATTCATAGTATGATCGAACAAAATTATCAGATACTGAGTATATTAAAAAGTACTAAATGTATTTATTTTAAGTATCAAAAGAATGTAGTCAGGCACACTGACCCTGCAACAGCAGTCACATCACTACAAGAACATATCACAAAAATAGAAAAGTGGCTTCAAGTTAAACAAATTAAAGCAAACCCCGATAAATGCAACCACATTACATTCACACTGCAAAAACAGATACCTCCAAACATTATACTGGATGATAATTTTATTGTTTTTTTCCATAGATTTCTTAGTTAAAGGACTGGAAAACTATATTTTTTAAATAAAAAGTGCTGAGAATACTTTTATCAT
>NT_180305.1:0-755 GCF_000188095.3 Bombus impatiens | reverse complement strand
AGTAAACAAATTTTCCTTTTCCTTTTCGGAATCGTCGAAAAGGTTTACGAGTTTAGAATCGTTAATCTTTATCTAATTCTATATATTTCAACATGATAATTCCAATTATTGAAATTATTAGAATGTAACATATTTTATATATTTTTTTCTTTTTAACTGAAATAACACCACATGTATGGCTACAATTCACTTGACGTTTTATAACTTAGATAGATAGAGTTATACTATCATAATATACAACACATTTTCCATGATATATTACGCCATACTATTTATATTATGAAATCATTCGTTGCTATTTTTTTCAGCATTAATAATAGCTTCTTAATTTGACGATAACAGATTCTTTTATATTGCCTCGTATATTTGTTACAGAATTCCTATAGAAAATCTGCTGTTAAACGATATCTGGTGTAAAATAAGTGTACTACTTTTAGTATGAAATTTCACAAAAATTTGGATATTTTCAAAATTCGTCTTCTCAAATATTGTGACGTCTAAATTAACAATTGACAATAATGAGAATACCTGAGATTCATTTCTTTCTTGATAGGATCAGTCGTTGTTGTATACCTTTTGTCCATTCCTCACTTATCTCTTATTTTTTCGAATTACCCGTTAGTCATCGTAAATTCATGTCCATAACCTATCACGACGGAAATTAATTGCTGATTCATCTTCTTTCTTTCTTTCGTCAAATCTGCAACAGAGAGAACTTATCATTTTCAGTCAATTTTATGATATCCATTTTCAAT
>NT_180304.1:0-515 GCF_000188095.3 Bombus impatiens | reverse complement strand
ATCATTGTCCGCACTCGCAGCGCATCTCGAATCGTAGCTATCCAAGCCCTATCTTATAACCGCGCATTCGCAAACCGCATATAATCGCGAATCCTGCGTCAAGTGTACTCATTAACATTATAGTGAATAAACATTTATCGTTCAATAAATCTGAGTTTTCCTTCCGACCCTATCACGACATACCACCTCACGGGGAATACTTGCAGGAGATCGGGAGAGATGTGACGAAAACCTATCACCACTCCGAGGACACGCCCCAGCACACGCTGGAATTTTGTTCGGCGTGGAATGTCGCCCATCGTATTCTGCGAAATAATTCTCGTAAAGGAGCGAACAGAGCGGGAGGGAGTGAGAACATCCCACCGTTTAGGATTGCGCGCCGAAGGGCGGCCTTGTGCCGCCCTAAGTGATCACTGGGGCTGACATGCCGAGGAGGAACGGGGATCTCCTCGGACTTGTGCGACGGCGCAGGGGTTAGCGGTGAGAGGGCCTACCGTACAGTGTCCCATGCAGCA
>NT_180303.1:0-626 GCF_000188095.3 Bombus impatiens | reverse complement strand
AACACCGTTCGGGCTGTTCGAAGCGACCAACATGATGTTCGGGCTTCGGAACGCCGCGCAAACGTGCCAAAGATTCGTAGACGAAATCGTACGGGGCCTTGATTTCGTCTACGCATACATAGACGATTTCCTCGTAGCCTCCGAGAACGTCGAGCAACATCGCGAACACTTGCGGGTCCTGTTTCAACGCCTCAACGACTACGGGGTTGTCATTAATACCGCGAAGTGCGAATTCGGCGTCCGCGAAATTCAATTCCTCGGTTATACCGTAACCGCCGAAGAGATAAAGTCGCTGGCTGAACGCGTGGACGCTATCGCTAAAGTACCGCTACCTGCAACCGTTAAAGACCTTCGAAGATACCTCGGTATGATTAACTTTTACAGACGTTTCGTACCGAGGGCCGCGCACACTCTCCGACCACTCAACGACTTATTGAAAGGCACAGAGAGAACGCTGAGCGAAAGGCTGAGAGAACGCATGGAGAGGGTCAGATCACACCCGGTTACTCGCCACGGCGAAAAGAAAATTTTCGTTTTCAAAGAATTAGAGACGTCGCCATACGTATTCGTGCGCTATGACGCGATTGGAGGACCATTACAGCCACCGTACGATGGACCGTATAAAG
>NT_180301.1:0-1055 GCF_000188095.3 Bombus impatiens | reverse complement strand
CCCGCTATAAAATCTAGGTTTTTGGTAATTAAGGTTCTTCAAACGGATAGGCAGTCTTTGTCCCAAATTAACTAATTGACAGCGACGTCAATTTCCCTTACTTTCTGAACGAAATATTCTCCATCGGCGGAGTATGATTATTGTTACTGTTATTAATGAAATTATTCTTACGTCTCTGGAACCTGCTAGGAGTTTTGCTGCTGCATTCCGGAGGTTTTGGATTCGCCACTATCTTGGAGGCATCCGTTGAGGAAGAATTAATTTCGATGATTGCTCAATCGTACTACCAGATCCACATAGACATCGGGTAAGTCCACAGGTGCGATATCGTCGAGCTCAAGTAATTGGTCGTTGACAATATTGAACCGTTTCCAAATGTCGTCGACTTGTTTTCGATAAGTTATTAAGGTGGCCTCGTAGTGCTGACCAGACTGTTCGTATTCGTCGAGTGATCTCGATACGGCCTGGAATTGGTCGCTTAGATTGCTTCGCTCCCGATGCAAGGAGGTGATTTCTGTTTCGTTTGCCATTGTTTGTGATAAAGATACTTCGTTAACGAAGGTGATACTTATGATTTGTGATCGGTGATTTCCGATGCGGAGTTGTTCCGGCTGCAGTAGTCGTTCGTCACTGTGCAGCGAAGTATTGTGACGTACGTTTCGTGAGGAAGGTGATCCTTCCCGAATGTGACGCGTTTTGTAGTGAGATCGAAGTTGTTGAATATCGCTAAGTTGATGATTATCCAGTTGCGGCAGGAGGCTGCGTGGTTGCGTTTCAACCACCGAATTATGCCTCTTCAAAGGTGACGGCCCTTGACGTTACTGACCTCGCTGGGGTGGTAACGCTTCCGCTGCTGGTTATGTTGGATTCACGTGGCACTGTATGGTAGTGGGTGTCACTGGCGTGCACTTTTCACTTGACACGTGATACGGCTTTGAACACCAAATGATTCAACCGGTTACGTGTCCACACTTTTCACTTGTCATTGAATCCGGCTCGAAGGACCAAATGTTACGACCATTCGCGGAGAGACGCGGTCGCTAGGAAAACGCGTC
>NT_180300.1:0-1386 GCF_000188095.3 Bombus impatiens | reverse complement strand
TCAAATTTTGTTTTCAGATGTTTGCTTCCCTACAATATCTACTATTTGAAAACAATAATGCTTTTCTAATCATTATTTTTAGATGTAAATGTTACAAATGTCAAATATTACATAAATAATACAGTTTTACTCGCGAAATTGAAGTTTTTTTATCTAAACGTTGATTCTTACATGTCCCAACTGTTATATTTAATTACTTTTACTAATAATAGCTCGGATATGTAATAATATTCATAGATACATTTCTGTTTGTAATAACTAATCGTAAATATTCCGTTACAGACTCAAAAACCGAAGAATACCGTAGAGTCATTGATACCAACTTGATAGCACCAGCAATTTTTGCACGAGAAGCAGTAAAAGCTATGAAAAAATGCAACGCTTGCGGCCATATAATTAATATCTCCAGGTAACTCCATGTATTACATAAGAATATATTTCCTCCGTAATTTACTGATGGCAGCGTCGAATAAATATATCTGTGGAAAATGTCGATGAATCTATCGTTCCGTTTGTCCTCTCAAATCTTAATTGTTTTTTGTTAATCTAAGCAAGTAGTTTTCATCTTTTATTTACAAACGGAGAAAACAAAAATGAAACATATAACTTTTATATTGAACACTGCCAAATAAACTCGATTCGTTTGAATTTAATTTTTTGCCCAATATATTTTTATATGCACATTTTACGTATTTATTGAATTACATGTCATTTCTGAAATAATTAAATAATATAAAGACTATCGTTTTTCAAATGATATTTATTTCATTCTAGAGCAAACTTGAGTTGAATTCATGAAACACTTCCCCTAGCATATTATTTGAATTATTAAAAAAGTTATAATAGACATATCAGGCACGAAGTAAACGGAAACAAGTGTGTCTTGAATACAATATAAGGCCGGGGAAAATAAAGAATATTTGCATTTCTTCCAGATATATTAGGTTGTACCAAAAGTTTCTTTCGTTTTATGAAGAATTAATATTATTTTCATGTGTTGTTCATATGTTCCAATGGAACAGAATGCATGATACATAATTCGATAAAATAATATAAAACAAGAAATGTTGTACATTTATTACTTCTTTATAAAACGGAACAAACTTTTGGGACAGCCTAATAGATTGATTTACCAAACTAAGATTTTATATATAGAATAAATTCAGCAATACGTCAATGTCACTGTGTATCTCTAGATTTTTATATTCCACAATCTCCTCAATCGATCGAATTTCTATCGATATATGCAAGACATCCGAAATAGATAAAAAATATGAAAACAAGTAAAATGTCTGTGCTTATTTTTTCGTAGTTTGTACGTTATTACGAAGAACTTCAAAAAGGTTCATTAAATTCCGTGATTTCGTAGAAATTAAACTATACTGT
>NT_180299.1:0-241 GCF_000188095.3 Bombus impatiens | reverse complement strand
TTTTTCGTGCTCGTCGCTCCGCTCGGGGTGCCAGATCGTACGCGCCTCGAATCGTTCCACCGAGTAATCGCCAGGCTTTCTTCTGTCGAACAGATGCCGTGGTGTTAGCTCTCGGGGAGGATGTTCCACGGGGGCGGAAGCAGCGGTTACGGCGCGAGTTCCGACTACCAACAGCAGTCTCAACAACAGCAACAGCAGCAACAGCAACACGGCCAGCAGCTTCAGGCGCCCGTCTACGTAC
>NT_180298.1:0-455 GCF_000188095.3 Bombus impatiens | reverse complement strand
GCTCCAACGACCGCTTCTCATCCACTCTCATTCACTCCGATCTACCGTCCTTCTCGTCCTTCTCTTCTCCGTCCTCTCCTACGCCACTCTACGTTCCGCTCTGCGCTCCCGTCTGCGTTTCGGTCTACAACGTCTGCGTTTCGGTCTACATGGTGGCCGAGCCTCGGCCGAAACCTAGGCCACCATGTACCGCATACGATACGAAAGTATCCTCGTCGTCGTCGGATCACCGAGAGAGCGGGCTGCTGTCGCGCACAGGCACGCTACGACGCACAGCGTTACTCTCTTCTCTCTGCGAACGTTGACACCGCGTTGTACCGCTGTAGCACGCGTATCTGCTAACTCGTGCGAAAGCCGGGTATCAAGCGCAGACGTGGCGCGAATCGTACGCCGTGCTCGAAACACCGGGCGAAACCAGGTTTCGTCGTAGATCGCCGCCGCTTCCTATTTTGGAT
>NT_180297.1:0-461 GCF_000188095.3 Bombus impatiens | reverse complement strand
TCGAACACATCACTAGATATGTGTTATATAAATACGAACTCGTCGACAGAATAGACGCTCATAATATACACTTATAAATATACTTATCAGTGTTTTTTCATCCAAAGTCGGCCCAACATTGCCCGTGTCGTCAATAAGATCTTAATGTGAATTGAAATCAAATATGATCAATCTATGTTGTTCTCTAATAACTCTTTTCAATAAAGTTATTCACCAACATATAACGAGAATGGAATACGCTTAAATATGAAATAAAAATTAAAGTAATTGGGCACAAAAGCTGCTGCGCCTCCGATTTTGATGATATTTAACTATAATGTAAAACTCATCATTCAAAACAACATTGTGCTATAAACATTATACCATTACCCGACTTTAGTTTCCGGGATATTTGTAAAAATCTGCTGCTAATATTACATTAAATCTTATCTATCCATGCACGTCCATGGCAACGTATGCGT
>NT_180296.1:0-473 GCF_000188095.3 Bombus impatiens | reverse complement strand
GTCTCCGAATTACGCATAGCACACGATAAGCTAATAAAATTGTTGCAGAACATCCATTTCTCCGCGGAAATTCGTACACTCCAAAATATCGGAACGCGGCGATAAAGGGTAAGCTCACGCGACTTAACCCGTTCATTGACAAGGAAGGAATATTGCGAGTCGGGAGTCGACTCAGTCCTTCGTCAATGACCTTCGCCCAGAAACATCTCATAGTATTACCTAAGTCATCCGTTACAACACGCATTATAGAATATGAGCACAATATCCACATGCATTCCGGAACGCAGGCTGCATCGCAGGCTGCGTTATACGCAGTAAGACAAAGATACTGGCCCGTCGATGGTCGAAGTCAAGTATTGCGGACGATCAAAGGCTGCGTCCGCTGCTGCCGAGCGCAACCACAGCCGGTAGAATACGTAATGGGTTATCTGCCGGAGGCGCGAGTAAAGGAATTTCGCCCATTCTCAAACTTC
>NT_180295.1:0-518 GCF_000188095.3 Bombus impatiens | reverse complement strand
ATCACTACACCATATCCAAAGCAACAGCATAAGAAATCAGAAACATACTGATTCAGTCAGTATAACACTGTGATTCACAAAATTATAAGTTATATATTCCCAACACTTAAGTTACACTGCTGAATAGAATGTCCTACTGGACAAATTGTAAAATCCAAATAAATAAATAAAAAAAAATATTCATACGTAAGTATAAAAAAAAAACTGTTGAGTAGGTATCAATCGTAGATAACAACTTTTCGCACGAAGGTAAGATAGATATGCACACTAGAGCAAGGCTCTTGGAGTTGACCTTAGTATGTTAATGGACGTAGCACTAGAGGATCCTTAATAGAGGAAGTGAATGTTCGGTAATCCCGAGAACTGACATGGATAGTTGATGTGAGTTAGACTTAGATGTTAACTTTAGACGTTAGACTTCGACGTCGTAAGTGGATCCTTCTACCTATGTACAAGAAGTAGTTGACTTTACTAGTGATGTAGAAGAAGTTTATTTTTTTATTTTATTTATTTATTTA
>NT_180294.1:0-800 GCF_000188095.3 Bombus impatiens | reverse complement strand
TCAAATATATTTTAAAGTAATTATAAATACTGAGAAAACCGTAGATTTCTCGATACTGATCGTTAAAAGAATGTTCGCTAAGATGCTCGATACTAATTCGCCAAGACTGTGTGTAACTTGCTAACGAAAACTGGTCACCTTAGTATTGCGTTCGTTTATTTATGCTGGTCGAGGGGATACAGGAAAATTTCCATTCGCCTTTGTCAGACGGTTCCACGAAGCGGCGACATTGTTTTTGTCCGAAGTTTACTTGCTATTACAGTATGTCCTAACATTGTTGATACTCCGAGGTAAGACCACACGTGGCTCTATTTGTCGTTCAGCTCGTGTGTCGCTACAATATTATATAAATTTGTAAGTATGGGATGCGGAAAAAAATAAACGAGCCTGAAAAAAGCAAATTCTTGAACTAAGACAGCAACAGTTATTAGCAGCTAAAATATCGAAAGTAATATGAAGAAGTCGTAAAGTAATACATAATTTTTTAAATAATGTTGAAGATTATGACAGAAAGAAAAGCACTGGTCGGTCGTCATCGTTATCCGATCATGATAAGCGAGTAATTTTGCGTGTCGCAAGTTGGAACTCGCAGTTAACAACGAAGGAAATAATGGAAAAATCTAATGTTCATGCCAGTGTTTCAAGTATTCGACGAATTCTACTATACTACAAAGATGTTAAGAGGTTAAAATTGAAAAAGAAACCTTCGTTAACAACGTAACACAAAATAGAACGTGTTACGTCGCGTAACAGTCTACCTAGCCCAGGCCATACACCGCGGGCAAGATGGCAACCAGATG
>NT_180293.1:0-403 GCF_000188095.3 Bombus impatiens | reverse complement strand
ATACCATATGACGTTATACCATATGACGTTATACCATATAACGTAATACGTTATAACGCTATACCATATAACGTAGTACGTTATAAGGTTATACCAAACGACGTTATACCATATAACGAAATTCGATACAACGTTACATAATATAACGTAATACGTTATAACGTTATACCGTATAACGCTACACCATATAACGTAATACGTTACATTGTTATACCATATGACGTTATACCATATCACGTAATACGTTATATCGTTATACCACCCAACGTAGTACGTTATAACGTTATACCATATGACGTTATAACATATAACATAATACGTTATACCGTTATACCGAATAACTTAATACGTTGTAGTGTTTTACCGTATGACGTTATAACATATAACGTCCTACGTTATAACG
>NT_180292.1:0-354 GCF_000188095.3 Bombus impatiens | reverse complement strand
CAACGGGAAGGAATTGACGGCAAGATTCCATCAAAATCTACGAAATCCTAGCGATTTGCGAGCCATATTGCTTGTTTCGGATCTTAAACCGTAGTGCATTGCATTAGCAGTTTAAAATGGAGTTCAACGAGAGCTTAAACGTCGAAATATCTCCAAGGGGAAGAAAATGACGGTTAGATTTCATCAAAATCTACGAAATCTTCGCGATGTGCGAGCTATTTTGCTTGTTTCGGACCTTAGACCGTAGTGCATTGCATTTGAGTGAAAAATGTTGTTCAACCAGCGCTTAAACGTCGAAATATCTTCTCCGGGAAGGAATTGACGGCTAGATTTCATCAAAATCTACGAAATCTT
>NT_180291.1:0-938 GCF_000188095.3 Bombus impatiens | reverse complement strand
TTTTCGCGTAGAATCACCCCCTTTCCGCTTGTACCACCAGTTACTAATCACCTTGTATATGCAAAATTCTACCTTAAGTAGAAAATCACAAACACTCGATAAATTCGATGTAACGAGTTGCGAGTCTCTTGAATAAAAAAGTATCCTCATGTTCAAAGCGTTCAACTAGTTTGCAAGTTACTAATATTACCAAGATTAAACGTCAGATTTAGAAAGCGTAATATAGTTAGCTTAAATCGAGGAGATTAATTTGTTGGAGGAAGGGGTTAAATTTATTTATTATGAAATTTATTTTGATAAAGGATTCATTGAAATTTTAACTGGTAAAATTATAAATTATGTGTGCTTTTTATTAAATATAAATTTGAGAGACTGTTGTCTCTAAAATCTCCAAAATATATCATCATTATCAATTTATTTAATTTAGAGGTTTTAGAGACTGTTGAGATTATAAATTATTAGAAATGACAAATTATGTTTCTTTTTTATTAAATACAAATTTAAAAGTGTTAGTGTTAATTATTTATCAGAAAATCTCAACAATCTCTAAAATCTCTAAATTAAATAAATTAATAATAATAATTTATTTTGGAGATTTTAGAGATTGTTGAGATTTTGCTAATAAATAAGTGACACTAACATTCTTAAATTTTTATTTCATAAAAAAGAAACATAATTTATAATTTCTAATAATTTATAATTTTCACAATTTTAACAATTAAAATCTCTAAATTAAATAAATTAATAATAATAATTTATTTTGGAGATTTTAGAGATTGTTGAGATTTTGCTAATAAATAAGTGACACTAACATTCTTAAATTTTTATTTCATAAAAAAGAAACATAATTTATAATTTCTAATAATTTATAATTTTCACAATTTTAACAATTAAAATCTCTAAATTAAATAAATTAATAATAATAATTTATTTTGGAG
>NT_180290.1:0-744 GCF_000188095.3 Bombus impatiens | reverse complement strand
AAGCACATAAAATTTGACAATAATTTTGTCTTCCGTACATAGTATTACTCAGTGATAAATATTTACCCTAAAAATGTCAAGACCGCAAAAAAAGATTATTAAAAAAAATAACGGACATAGCAGAGGACTGTTCAGTGTGCGCTGAACAAGAAGCTTCAGCGACTGAAAACAACATGCAAATACACGGAAGGCTATTTACAACCGAATCAGAGTTAGACAGCAATAGTGAAGAGGAGAATATTATCAATGAGCGTTCACGTCCAGGGCACAAAAGAAAGAAATTATCATTAACAGCATAGCGTAAGACTGATGTAAAGAAACAACGTATCGAAACTGGGCTCGATGGAATAGTTTGGGAAGAACTAGAAGCAAGTTCCAAACCTGACAGGACACCATTTCATAATATTTTTAGAGGTGTGTCAGGTCCGACAATACAAACTGAACGGACTATAATGGTAGGACAAGTAAAGATAGCATTTTATCTTATCATTGATTAGCGTATAAGAAATCATATAATAAAGTGCATGAAAGAAGAAGCATTTAGAGTATTGGGGACTAAATGGGAGCCAGATGCAACAAAACTAGATGCATTTATTGCTCTGCTATACGCATTTATTGCTTTGCTATACGCCCGCGGTGCGTATTAGGCAAAGAATTTAGATGTCTCATATTTGTGGAATAAAATTTAGGGACCTGCATTTTTTGTCAAAAACAATGAGCAAAAATGATTTTATTGAAATTATA
>NT_180289.1:0-281 GCF_000188095.3 Bombus impatiens | reverse complement strand
ATAACGTTATACCATATAACGTAATACGTTATAACGTAGTACCATATGACGTTATACTATATAACGTAATACGTTATTACGTTATACCATATAACGCAATACGTTATAGCGTCGTACCATATAACGTAATACGTTATCACGTTATACCATATGACGTTATACCATATCACATAATACGTTATAATGTTATACCATATAACGTTACACCATATATCGTAATACGTTATAACGTATTACCATATAACGTAATACGTTATAACTTTATACCATATGACGTTATA
>NT_180288.1:0-200 GCF_000188095.3 Bombus impatiens | reverse complement strand
CATACCATATAACGTAATACGTTATAACGCCATACAATATAACGTAATAAGTTAGAACGTCATACAATATTACGTAATACGTTATATCGTCATACGATATAACATAATAAGTTATGACGTCATACAATATTACGTAATACGTTCTAGCGGCATACCATATAACGTAATACGATATAACGTTATCCCATATAACGTAATAC
>NT_180287.1:0-450 GCF_000188095.3 Bombus impatiens | reverse complement strand
TTGCTATTAAAGAAGCGATTCAATATTGGCAACATTACACATTACTGTTACCGTGCACAGAATGTTTGATATGAAATGGACCTTATAGCGATAGCATTCGTGTTGAGAACTAGATGCAGTGCATATATTAGCAGCAGATGGGTTCACGAAAATTGCATCAGTTCTAATATGGCGTTCTACGCGTACATTAACTGTAACTCGAATGATACACGTTGCTGAACCGAATAACAAGCTTATCAACTAAAAAATTGTGAAATAGAGATAACAGTGAAGTGTTCGCAAGTGATCTTAGTTAATATATCTTGAATTTTGTTGCTGCATTTTCGATGATAGCGATTGGTGTTATTTGCAAGATCTGCAAAAGGAAAATTCAGTCTTCTAGAACCAGAAACCGCGGCTTAGTTTCCAAAATTGCAATTAAGTGTGAGTACTGGATGAAATTTTTCAACT
>NT_180286.1:0-294 GCF_000188095.3 Bombus impatiens | reverse complement strand
GCGAAGCTCCGCCCGAGCGATCAGCACCCGGCTCCGCCCGTAGTCTCTCTCCTCCTAGGAATTCGCCGAGAGGTTTGCGACCACCTTATTAACGCTTCCGTCCTTCTTCTTCGTGTCGAGCTGGACGCGCGCGCGCGCGATCGCCAACCGGCAGCCAGCTGTCTTTCCACGCGCGTACACCCGCGAACCGCGTTTTCTCTTCTTCTCGCGCGCTCTCTCCGCTCCTCCGCTTCCCCTTTCGACGCTTTCCCTTCCTTTCCCTTGGTTCCCGCGTCGTTGAAACGTTACCGATCG
>NT_180285.1:0-463 GCF_000188095.3 Bombus impatiens | reverse complement strand
GAGTGCACATTCTTTTTAGTCTTTATCAAAAGTTCGTCAGTTCGGTGGTGATCGCTCCACCATTGGTCGCATGCGGATGGAATCCCGGGAAACATGGGAGAACCCACGTCTCCCCAATTTTTATCTGATGGAGCAATTAGCATAAGGAACCTCTTGATTCGAAGATGTTTTATGCCACTTAACGGCCTTAACGGTAAATAAAAAAGCCTCGTTCTATGACAGTTTCTTTGGATTATTTTGACCCGCTTAATTCTACGTGCGCAGTTGATGGACGCCTCGATCGTAAAGAGTCACCGGACGTAACATCCTCTCCCCCGTTAAGAGGGTACCGATCAAAATTATATGAAGAGGAAATAATTGGATTTCCCATCCAACTCTTTATCGATTTCAAGTTGGCCACAGTCCGCTGGATCGGATAGCTAGTGAAGCTAGTGAGGCTTGAAGCCTCTTTTCCTGGTCTGTT
>NT_180284.1:0-542 GCF_000188095.3 Bombus impatiens | reverse complement strand
GAATATATAAGGAATCGTTCATGAAATAAATATATCATTATTTTAATTTTAATCCTCAGTATAAATTTAATGTTCCTATAACATTATTTTGGCTTCAAAGATGCACAATTTTCAACAATCACCATCAAAATTAATTAAACAATTAGGAACTCGTTCCTTCGTTTTCTTGTTGACGACCTGGCTTTCACATGGACTAAGAGTTGGAATTGTTCGGAATAACAAATTTGTCTTGATTCACAACTATCGCTATCAATAATAGAAAAACAAGTAGAAGCCTCGGACGCAGCGCGTCTCGGTGCCGAAAGCGCTGTGGCAGATTCATCCGCTCGGGAGGAGACCAACGGGAACGACTTGACTATGTCCCCGGACACGATTTTAAAAATCATGGTGCCGTTGATGGGAAACAAGGTCGCTTGTCCGGTCTGCGAGAGGAGGGAAGCTCACCTCTTCTCTGTGAATTTAGCAGACGTGGACAAGCACCTTGGTTTACTTCACGCCCGTATCCAATGAGGATTTTTGCAATGCAACAAGAGTTTCCCGAA
>NT_180283.1:0-752 GCF_000188095.3 Bombus impatiens | reverse complement strand
TTTTATCCTTACTGGATGGTTCCCTTTTTGTTCTTTCATCTTTTTCCTTATTAGTGCTTATCACTCCAGGTAAAAATGTGCAAATAAATTCATTTTTTTTCGATAAGGGCTTCTTTATTTCCTTCGTAATCGAACCAAAGTTGCATTAACCAAGCGTTTACCTCCTTTAACGACGGTGGTACCTCGGTGTGTCTTTCTATCTCTCGTGTTAACTGGAGCGTTAACTCGAGTCTCCACTGATGGGTAGACTCTTCATTGTTTATATCAACATAAACTTCAAGTTCAACGCCTAAATGCGCATTGCCTGAATCAAGGAGACCGCACCCTCCCTCTGTCACCTGAGTACCCTCCTGAGCGCTCGCATCCTCACTACTTACTCTTAAACATTTCCTTTTATATTTAATTTGGTCGATCGTTTTGATAGTGAGGATTTCACTGATATCTTTATTTGGATACTTATCATTTTTAAATGTTTCTTCCAGCTCTCTTAAGAGGGTCACTTCTTGTACCATCCAATTTCTATTTGGGGGTTATGCTCCCCATCTTTTCTGGATTCTCAGGGCAGGGCGCGCATGCCGTTCATGGGTGAATAGCCCTCTTTGAGTTCCGAAGCTCATGGAGCAAACCTCACACTTATAAGCTCTCTCTTTGCCTCTGGTGTCACTACACTTAGGTAAGTGGAACTTTGCCCCATGGAGCTTCGGGAAACTCTTGTTACATCGCAAAGATCCTCATTGTATACGGGCATCCAC
>NT_180282.1:0-353 GCF_000188095.3 Bombus impatiens | reverse complement strand
CCTTTGTAGCTGGCTGGGTGATTTCCACCGCAATTGTAACATTTTACGTCATTTTTTTTCCCATGTGTGGGCAGTTCACTGTTAGGTGCCTTCCTGCGCATTTGACACACGCCGGACACTGTTAGATGCTTTCCTGCGCATTTGACGCACCCCGGCTTTCTGTTGCAGTAGTTCTTTGTGTGTCCATATTGTTGACACCGCATGCATTGTGGTATGTCTTTTTTATGTCTGGGTGGCTCGAACTGACTGCACATTTAACGCAGCGAAAGGTATAGTTGCAGTATTTTTGCGTGTGGCCGTACATACATATATATTTGTCGGAGATGAAAGAACACCGGAGCCTTTGGAATTTT
>NT_180281.1:0-331 GCF_000188095.3 Bombus impatiens | reverse complement strand
GGTGTCCCACGGTGTCCCACGATGTCCCACGATGTCCCACGATGTCCTACGGTGTCCAACGGTGTCCACCGGTGTCCAACGTTGCAGTCCAGTGTAAATCATCCAAAATTCTTTTCGCGGCATTTGGTCACCCACACTGGACCGACGATGTCCCACGTTGCAGTCCAGTGTAGATCATCCAAAATTCTTTTCGCGGCATTTGGTGACCCACACTGGACCAACGACGTCCCACGGTGTCCCACGGTGTCCAACGATGTCCCACGGTGTCCAACGGTGTCCAACGGTGTCCCACGATGTCCCACGATGTCCCACGATGTCCCACGATGTCCCA
>NT_180280.1:0-352 GCF_000188095.3 Bombus impatiens | reverse complement strand
GTAATGAACGTCCGTTTCAGCTTCGAAACAAGCAGAACAGCACGCAAATCACGATGATTTCGTCGATTTTGACGAAAACTAGCCGTCATTCCCTTCCCGTTGGAGATATTTCGACGTTTAGGCGCTCGTTGAGCTCCATTTTACACTGCAAATGCAATTTTCTACCCTTTAAGCGTTGAAACGAGCAAAATAGCTCGCAAATCGCGATGATTTCGTCGATTTTGAGGAAAAGTAGCCGTCGTTCTCTTCCCGTTGTAGACATTTCGACATTTAAGCGCTCGGGTGTACATTAGAAATAGGGTTATGGGCGTAAAGCGAATCTTCGTTTGGATTACTCGTCGTCGTTATGCAA
>NT_180279.1:0-343 GCF_000188095.3 Bombus impatiens | reverse complement strand
GTGAATAAAATAATTGCCAAACAGATCGAGAGAAAAGGAGCGTTGGACACTCCTCTTATTTAATTATCAGACGTTAAAAATTGTTTACTTTTCCTTTTTAATGTTTATATTATTTATACTATTCACATTATATCAGTCCTTCCTTTCCGGTAAAATTACGTAAAACAGATCAATGCTCGCTTCTCTCCAAATATCTATTATGAGAATTATCACAATCTTCATCAAGAGAACTATGACTTTTTTTATTTCGTATTGAAAAGTTTATTGCCGTAAATCCTAGAAGTTCTGGAAGAATAGAATATTTAAGTTGCGTGAAAGATGAAGAAAGGTTGTGGAACAAAAT
>NT_180278.1:0-401 GCF_000188095.3 Bombus impatiens | reverse complement strand
GATGTTGTAGATTAATAGCTTAAATGTTATAAATTAAGAGCATAAATGTTATAAATTAATAGTTTTGGAGTTATAAATTAATTCCTTAAATGTTATAAATTAGTGGCTTAAATGTTATAAATTAATAGCTTAAGTGTTGTAAATTAATGGTTTAGACGTTATATATTACTGGTTGCAATGTTGTTATTTGATTTTTCTTATTTACCTTGTATTTAAATTCTTCTTCGATGTTCACTCTCCAGAATTTCAGGCACAAAAGAGCTCGCGCGCGACATCCGTGTTCCTTATATACTTTGACAAGATGCCGGTTTATTAATCAAACGGTAACGATATTTTCACATAGCAGGGGACGGATTTCCCATTATAACAAAATCAAATTGAACGATTTCTTAATTTTTATC
>NT_180277.1:0-202 GCF_000188095.3 Bombus impatiens | reverse complement strand
TTATAACGTATTACGTTATATTGTATGACGTTATAACGTATTACGTTATATGGCATAACGTTATAAAGTATTACGTTGTATGGGACTACGTTATAAAATATTATCATCATGTCATATCGTATGAGGTTATAACGTATTGCGTTATATGGAATAATGTCATAATGTATTACGTTATATGGAATGACCTTATCACGTATTACGA
>NT_180276.1:0-551 GCF_000188095.3 Bombus impatiens | reverse complement strand
TACTCGTAATGACGGTGTTAATTACTTTAAAAGTTTGAAATGATAAACGACTAATTTGTACTAAATAAATATTTTTTCTAATAATATTCTATTTAGGAATGAAAAATTTACAAGTCTTATAATATTCAATTTAGGAATGAAAAATTTACAAGTTTCCAAATTTTCAATCAAATTTTATTTTTTAATTAATAATAATTATCATGAGATATAAAAAATCGACTTAAATAAAATACAAAATAAGTAGTTACTTACATTTTTGGCTTTTGAAACACCACTAGGTATTTTCCAGGCAACTGGAAGAAGGGGAAGAAGTGGCATACCTTTAACAAAATATGAATTATTATAATTTATTTTGAGAAATACAGCGATGGTTGATCAAAAAATTTAACATAATAAAATATGAAACTCTATGAAGACTTAACTTTAATAGCAAAAGAAATAAAAATTCTAATAAACTATAATTAGAGTAAAAATTAAAATTCTAACATAAAAACCTAAAACTAAATTTTAGTTTTTAATTAATAATAATTGCAGCGAAATATAGGGAATAA
>NT_180275.1:0-795 GCF_000188095.3 Bombus impatiens | reverse complement strand
GGAAGTCTAGGGTCCTTACCCGGCTTCCTCAGCAGTACGACTCTGGCAGTTTTCCAGCATTCGGGGATCCGCCCTGTATCGGTAATGCTGTTGAAGACACCGGTCACGTGCTCGCTCCTACGACACGCTATCACCCTCGCCACCTCTCTCGGGACACCGTCCATTCCCACCGCCTTCTTCACGTTGATTCTTTCGGCGATGTCAACGACATCGCTCTCGTCGAAAATAAGATTCCGTTGGGCCTCGTCCATCGCCTCTTCTTCGGCGACCTCGTAACACGAAGATCTGTGTCCCACGATGAATAGCTCGCTTAAGATCGTTCTAACCGAGCTGATCGGCATGTCGCTCGCCGGCCCTTTGCTCTTGCATCTGTTCATGACAACGCGATAGGGTTTACCCCAAGGGTCGTTCTTATAAGCGTCGACGACAAGATGCTGATCGCTGGACTCCTTTTTTCCCCTTGTAACCTTCTTCAATGCTTTGTGGGCATGTGCTCTCAATTCCGCGATCTTTGGACTCCACCAATAATTCGCTTACTTCCTATTGGTCGCACAGCCCATTTTCTTCAATATACCCTCGCACGTTGCCACGATACGTTTCTGCAAGAGCTCGGCCTTGTCCGTGTCACAGGTGAAATTCGAGCAGCCATATGATAAACCAACATTCCGAGCGCCTTATCACGTGTGACCGTCCGGTCAGCACCCGCTCTCAGCCGCCTGGGTGGCATTCTGTCACTCCAGCTGTTCTTCGAAATATATGATAAGTACAAACAAAGCCTTCTCCCACTCCAACGAA
>NT_180274.1:0-457 GCF_000188095.3 Bombus impatiens | reverse complement strand
GTAACAATTTTCTGTTATTTATTATACTTATATAAAATATGTAAAACGCACGCCACAATAACACTATTAGGAGCTCTCGTTACACTTTATTTTATTATACGATCACACACGTCCCATTATGCACTAAAATATATGAAAATATATGATGTTGGCAGGAACGATCCAAAGCACGTCCGCCGACCTCCACGTCACGAGCCGAACTCTGTCTCTCTCTTCATTGGGAACTCCGATCGCAGGGAGTACCACGACCGCCATGGTGCCATCCTTATAGATTTCACCTCAATGTCAATATTGTCCTCAATCCTCCATTGCGCCCTAATATCGTCCACCAGCTCCTCCTTGCTGGGATCTCAATATTTTTGATCTGTAGGGTCGCCCTATTCGCCAGGGCAGCCACCTCCGTACTATCACTCAAAGCGGCCCTCAACCTGGCCGCCACCTCGTTAACCGCCACCGT
>NT_180273.1:2757-3963 GCF_000188095.3 Bombus impatiens | reverse complement strand
ATCAATATACAGTGTCACCTTCATAACGCATAACATTATTACTAGTTGTTCTTATTTTCGGTGCCCATTGATATATCCATATTCCACTTATCGCTATCTTTATTAATATTTCCTACATTTTGTATTTCTCTCTTTTATTATATTACATTATATGTTATATATATGGAATAGTTGGTTGCTGTTATTTGCTTTAATATATCTTTAACATAACTCCAAGTTTTAAGTTGCAATGTAGTACCTTACTATTATTAGCTTTATCTAATCCTCAAATCTCCAGTAACTTCTTTTTAATATATTGTTATTTGGCAGCTCAATTTATGAACCCTCCATCGTCATGGCATTTACTGGATTATTACAAATATAGACAGTAACCATCTTCACCTTGTTAAAGTAAGTTTTAATTCTTGCTTTAATATTACTATCAATGATACCTATTGTTCAACTATAATCTTAAATCTGAATGGTTACTCCCTCTTCTTTCAGTTCTTTATTTATTACTACAAGTTATTTATTTATATATCTCAATATGATCATTCTATTAGTTTGAGCCCTATCTCTTATTAATTGCTATTAATATAATATCTATATGTCGGAGATGGAAGAACACCGGAGCCTTTGGAACTTTGGATAATCCCGCAACATTGTAACCTAGAGTCTACTATAGCTGTAATTGAACAATTGTAGTTATTCAATCCGATTGTAATTGTTCGAGAGTTGTGATAGTGAGCTTGGGCTCGAGGCGACAGTCAGTCGCCGAACGTAGCCGCGGTCACGGGATGAACGCTTTGTCTAACAAAGGTATGGAGTAATTCTATAGCTCCCCTTAAAAGAAATATTCGTGGCGACACGCGACAGTAAACATTCCAACGGTCTCTGTTCTGTAGCTCGCCACACGCAGACCCTATTCTTCGAGTAAGATGATTGCCAGATGTCGGTGCGTCTCCGCAGTACATGTTCAGCTAGCCCAAGGACCCGTTATAAATCTTAAGATTTAGCTAACTAAAGTCCTTCAAACAGACAAACAGTCTTTGTCTCAACTACGGGAAAATAGGGGAGACCTATTTTTCAACGTGCGGCGTCTCCCACTAGCAACTTTCCCTAGAGGGCGGCTAGCATCTTTTTCTAACCACCGATATGGAGATTGACCAATTAGCAGCAACGCCAATTTCCCTTACTTTCTGAACGAAGGCTTTTCTCGACGAATCC
>NT_180273.1:0-438 GCF_000188095.3 Bombus impatiens | reverse complement strand
GAGAGATCATTCTTGAGATTCCTTTGAAAACACGTATAACAGCCAACGTGCCATTCGTACGTTGTCGTCCATTTGTACGATGTCCTAATTATTGCCGACTCGATAGTTAGGAAAGATATGATGGGGTGTGTCTGAGGACATGAGATCATCAAATTCGTCGAGGATAGCCTTCGTTCAGACGGTGAGGGAATTTGGCGTTGGTGCGGAAAGTAAGGGAAATTGGCGTTGCTGCTAGTTGGTCAATCTCCATATTGGTAGTTAGAAAAGGATGCTAGCCGCCTTCGAGGAAAGGTTGCTAGTGGGAGACGTCGTTCGTGGAAAAATAGGACTTTCCTGTCTTCCCGTAACAGGGACAAACACTGTTTATCTGTTTGAAGGATTTTAGGTAACCAGATCTTAGTGTTTATAACGGTCCTCGGGCTAGCCGATCACGTACTG
>NT_180272.1:0-633 GCF_000188095.3 Bombus impatiens | reverse complement strand
GCTTCCTCCTCCTATCTTCATTCATTAACGTTGGCTATAACCAATGGCCGTCGCGGATCGTTACCCTCACCTTCCTAACAAAAAGTCAACCAATCCGAGTTTTTCGTTCAAAAAGCACACTCACACCGAGCTTTCCTCCGTAATAACACGAGAACGGACTTCACTGGATATGCGACTACAGATCAGTCAACACAACTAAACTGTATCTACGATTACAGATCAGTCGACATCTCTGGACTGGATCTGCGACATTGGTAAAATCAACATCTCGGACTGGTCATCGACTAGAGATCAGTCACCATCGCAGGGCTGATTCTCCAATCTGAGAACAGTCTACGTCTCTTTACCGGGTTCTCACCCGTCAATCATTCGTCTAAGCAACAGCGTAAATAACTTCTGTACGGAGTTGTTGGAAATATATATTATAACCTGTTAACCTCAGTATTATAACCTGTTAACTTCAGTGTTATACTAACTCAACCACCCCCTTTTTTCGCGAGGAGGGGAAAATGTATTACGCATTGCAGACGACCCGCGTCGCCAGGTTATGTGGGACTCGGTTGATAGTAGTGCCAAAAATCCCTCCTCTTCCAATGCTTCTTCGAGCGGAAGGTCTCAACGACACTGTTAATA
>NT_180271.1:0-720 GCF_000188095.3 Bombus impatiens | reverse complement strand
TTATAACGTTATGCCATATGACGTTATACCATATAACGTAATACGTTTTAGTATAACGTTATGCCATGTGACGTTATACCAAATAACGTAATACGTTATAGCGTTATACCGTATAACGTAATTCTTTATAACGTTATACCATGTAACATAATACATTATAACGTTATACCATATGACGTTATACGATATAACGTAATACGTTATAACGTTATGCCATATATCGTAGTACGTTATAACGTTATACCACATAACGTTATACCATATAACGTAATACGTTATAACGTTACACCATATGACGTTACACCATATAACGTAATACGTTATAACGTTATGCCATATGACGTTATACCATATAACGTACTACGTTATACCGTTATACCATATGACTCAACACCATATAACGTGATACGATATAACGTTATACCATATGACGTTATACGAAATAACGTAATACGTTATAACGTTATGCCATATATCGTAGTACGTTATAACGTTATACCACATAACGTTATACCATATAACGTAATACGTTATAACGTTACACCATATGACGTTACACCATATAACGTAATACGTTATAACGTTATGCCATGTGACGTTATACCAAATAACGTAATACGTTATAGCGTTATACCGTATAACGTAATTCTTTATAACGTTATACCATGTAACATAATACATTATAACGTTATACCATATGACGTTATACGATATAACGTA
>NT_180270.1:0-433 GCF_000188095.3 Bombus impatiens | reverse complement strand
TACTTTGTCACTATGCTCGCTTTTAGTATTTGTAGTAGTAGTAGTAGCAGTTCTTTTTTGGCTAATGAAAGGGATGGATGTAACGGGTTAAAACACAAACTAACCGGACGAGAATGGGTGGAGACGCCGCGTCGTTTTTCGTTAATAGAAGCGAGCATACGCAATCGCAGTTACTTGGGCGATCACCTCAGTTCAAGTATATAATAGTTATATCGATAGTGAAACTATGTCGTTACCGTAATTTTAAAAAAGTTATTTTGTTTTAAGGCATGACGGAATATTAATGAGAGTAACCGTACGTAATTACTTTTATTGCTGTAATTATTATAATGTAATGGGAAAACCCAATATTTGGAAAAAGAGCGCCCAATATCACTTTTTTAAAACATTGTCCGCTTTTAATGGAAATAAAATAATCGTTTTTTTCAGTGTT
>NT_180269.1:0-708 GCF_000188095.3 Bombus impatiens | reverse complement strand
CCACCTGGACGGTTTCGCCTGCCATGTTTATGCATAGGCCGGGCGGTAGGGTCCCTCGCCGCTTCTTGTCATAGAACGAGATGGCCTCCGACTTCGCAGGGGAGACCCTTAGGCCCAGTCCGCGCACGACACGGATTGCGCAGGCCGTTGCGATTTCGCCGATGCGCAGTGTCTCATGCCAGCCACGACCCCCTCCAGCCACGACCCCCGACCAGGACCAGGGTGTCGTCCGCGTAGCACACCATGGCCGCGCCTGGGGGCAGCGGGCATCGCAGTACCTCGTCGTACACTATGTTCCATAGGATCGGTCCCAGCACCGAGCCCTGCGGGATTCCGCGCTCAACAGGTCGCCTTTCCTCTCCTTCCTTGCTGCTATAGCATATCCACCTGTCGTCGAGGTAGGCCCGGATCAGCTGGACGAGGTAGCTGGGAACCTCGAAGTGCTCCAGGACTGTCAGTATCCTGTCCCATGGCATGGAATTAAACGCATTGACGATGTCCAGGGAAACCGCCAACGCCACGTCGTCCTCTCTGAAACTCTGCCAGTGCCCGCATGCGTCTGACCGCGTCAATCGTCGAGCGTCCCTTCCGGAAGCCATACTGGCTTTCGTGCCAACCTGGCATCTGGCCCGCTATGTGTCGCTCCAAGCGAGTGGCAACTACCCTCTCGTGCAGTTCGCCGACCTCGTCTAGCAGGCATACCGGCCG
>NT_180268.1:0-478 GCF_000188095.3 Bombus impatiens | reverse complement strand
CACCATGTAGAGGAGATGAGACCCTCGCTGCACCGACTGGAGGAACGGATGCAGAGAACAGAAAAAGGAGGAGGAAAGGAGGTCGCTCCTGCCGCGAACACGAGAGGGATGAAGCCTGGAGCCCCAAACGCCCCAGCGCCCAAGGGAGGCCGAACAACTCTCACGGAATGGCAGACCGTTGAAAGGAAAAGAAGCGGAAAGAAGAAGGAGGCAGGAAGAAGCAGCCGACGAAGCTGATCCCCGAGACAGGGGCGGAGAGCCAGAGGAAAACCCCGGAGAGTGGATTGGAGAACGCACGAAGAGGGGGAGGCAGGGAGCCCCTCCCGCGCGCACCGCGAACGTCAGCGGTAACAATCACCCTGACGGATAAATCGAGCCAATCCTACTCGGAGGTGCTGGCTGCCGCCAAGGACAGTGTCTCCCTGACCGAGCTCGGCATCAACACGATGAGGATGCGGAAGACCATCACCGGAGGCGT
>NT_180267.1:0-526 GCF_000188095.3 Bombus impatiens | reverse complement strand
TGCTACAGGTGCGGCGGGAGCGGACACCGCGCCAGAGACTGTCCCGCAGAAGATTCCTCAGGGCCCGTCGTCGCAGACTGACGCGCGATGAGGAAGAGATCTCCATCTGCTACGAGGAGTACAGAGAGGCGAGACGCATTCTCCAGCGGGAGATCAAGGCCGCGAAAGCTCGGTGCTGGACGGAGCTGATCGAGGAGGTCGAGTCCGACCCGTGGGGACGGCCCTACAAAGTAGTCACGAAGAAGCTACGACCGTCGGCGCCCCCGCTGACCTCGGACATGGATCCGGCGTTGTTGGACAGGGTCATCGGGACGTTGTTCCCGCCGGAAGACACGGACGCGGCGCCACCCCCCTCCCCCTCCGTCGACGACGACGAGGAGACGGCGACGACGACCGCGACGGGATGGAGCGAGGAACTGCGAGTGACCGACGAAGAACTCTTCGAAGCAGCCAGGAGGATGGCATCCCGCGACGTCGCACCCGGTCCGGACGGAATACCAGGCAGAGCGTGGGCGGAGTCGATCGT
>NT_180266.1:0-304 GCF_000188095.3 Bombus impatiens | reverse complement strand
TACATAGTGCTCGGCAGGGGGTTTCTACTCAGAGCATCCACATGCTGTATGCATTTCCCCGGCCTATGTCACACCTGAAACTTAAACTTGTCTAGTAACAAGGCCCATCTAGCCACACGCATACACAAGTCTTTCTTTCTAACTACAACTATGGGACTTGCATATTCTGAGTTTGACGGTTTTATTATGCCTTCGGTTGTCCCTAATTGCATCAACTCGTCCACCTCTTTTTTCTCCGAAGGCGCCAATCTTCGCGACCTTCGAACCACAGGTTTGTCACTCTTTAAAACGATTTTTGCCGTTA
>NT_180265.1:1449-3589 GCF_000188095.3 Bombus impatiens | reverse complement strand
TGTGGAATAGAAATATATCTGAGTATAAATGTAGGAATAGCATAAGTACAGTGTATGCTACTCCAGCGCACTCTGGCAGCGTTACGTTACAACACAGCTCCGAAACCATGGTCCTATAGGTATTTATATAATTACGAAAACTGACCTGACTATATCTCGATGCACTAACCCGATCACAATATATGAAAGCACGTTCCTAAAAAGGTTATGAGGCTGAAAGGCACTTCTTATTGATTTAGTGCTAGATAATTTTTTATGCCTACAAAGGCCAGGAGAACTAAGTTATAGTGCAGATCTAGAGTTTTCCTAGAAGTAAGGCTTACATCAACAAAAAGTAAAGCGCCCCTATATGCTGTAGACTTTTATATAATGTAGTAGCCTGAAAAAACCGTTGAGAAAATTCCGATGAACTAGAGATAGTGAAGAAATGAAAGGTCCCTAACGGGCCTGGTAGGACGGGACATTCCAATGGGCCAAGTGAGCCAACAATATGCCCGTGTCCCTTTAGGAAAATAGGCAATCCAAAAAGGTGCCCCTAACCATCTTGGGTTACCAACAGCTGCAAGATAGATGTGCATGGTAGGGGAACCGAAAACCGTGGTATAAAAGGACGTTTTGGTGGAGAGAATAGTCAGTTACGAGTAAGTTGCGACTAGTTGCAGTCACAAGTTAGTCGTTATACATTAAAGAAGACGCGAACAAAATGCATAAGGAGATGTCGCGCCGAACCAAGAAGCAAACCGAGACATACCAGGAGTATGTCTACAAAATATTCGACATAGCGAAGAAAGCTAGTATGGAGAGTTCGGTCGTAATACAGTATATTATCGACGGAATTCGCAAGCAGACTAACAACATCATACTGTACGGCGCCAAGGATATTCGCGAATTAAAAGAGAAGTTCGCCCGTACGAGGACATGAAGGAAAACGCGAAGACGAAAAGCAAACTGGTCGAAGAAAAATCCAAGGTGTTTCAAATGCCAGGAGTACGGACACATCGCATCGCAATTTAACAATGTAAGTCCCCTAAGAATGCATGTAGTGTGTCGCAGTCGTTACGGAAAAGCGTTATAGAGATGTTAAGATCGGAGATTGCAATTTGACCGCCTTGATAGACGCCGGTAGCGATCAGTGCGAGTGGATCAATACGTCAGTCTCAGTCTGACTTTGCAAGTTCGATCGTTGTCGAAAAAGGAAACTGATCTCTTCATGTTTCTATTGCAGAAAGTAGGAAAGAATGCAAGGCAGTTGTAGTTTCCACGAATCTTTTTTGTCGCGAGGATACCGTCGTCATAAACAAAAATTAATTAGATGTATCAGTTATTCTGGAATTTGAGTGGGCTTTGGTACGACACAGATGGCACATAAGTCCTTTTTGGGAAGTTGGAAATTCCTACCTCCCTAGTTATAAAACTTACAGTGCGTCAAGAGGGTGACTGCCATCTGGAGTGCTCGACGGGTCCGCTCTAAAGTTAAACATAAACACCAGATGGGATACACTCACGACGATAGGACAGTTACAAGACTGGATAGGAACAGATACCCTCCTCGAAGGAAATATGGACAGAAAAACACCCCCTGGAAAGATGCGACGGTGAAACGACGAGAGGTTCCTTCGTATCTTTGAGCGGAAATTTCGAAGATGAACGGATGTCCTCGACCATACACGTAAGTAACGAACTCCACCAGTGACGAAAATGTACGCAACCCTTGTCAATAGCCTGTAATAATCCACAGAGATCGTGATCGAATGTGGAACCGGAAAATCCCGAAGTTGTCCATTCTAGAAGCAAAATGAAGAAATCCGAGAACCATGGTATTTCCATAGAAAAGGGAGAAGTTGTTGAACTTTCTACGTGATTTCGAAGATGGACGGAAATGAAGTGGCAGTCAAGTCGAAGCAGTATCGAATTGGTGACGGGATCGTAGAGTGCGTGGTATATCGATTGTCGAAGCTAGGCACGCGTTAAAAACAAGTTCGGAAACCATACAATTGCAGATAGCCAAAGAACCGATTTTAGCTTTCGGTGCAGAGCTAGGTGACGCGTGGTGCGATATTCTTGTACGCACGAAACGATTTCGAGATGACGATGTTGAAACAAAGGAACACCGCTGATGTTCGTGATTCCATAAATGTCG
>NT_180265.1:0-623 GCF_000188095.3 Bombus impatiens | reverse complement strand
TTTTTTAATATTTATTAAAATTACAATCAATTCTCGCGTTGAGAATTTTCAGTCATTTTTCTGGCGTGGCGCAGTAACATGGCTAATTATTTATAATAAGTTAAAGATCAGGTATATTAATCTCCATTATATGATTGTTTGCCTTTCTTCCTTCCTTCGCTAATTGCTTTCATCTTTTGGATTCACTCTCATATTTAATTTTCCGGTTGTTTCGAGAAATGGAAGGAGGCTCTCCTTTCGTTAATATATGTATATGTATTGCCTGGTGTAGTAGAAAAGAGAAACCATGAATAAGAGCGCTGAGATATTGGATGTATACAATAGAATTTAATTTTCTGAAGATGTGAAACATATGGTTTCTAATTTCTTTGTCTCGATGCAAGGAACAAATTTCCATCATATGTTTAAGTGAATTTGTTTTCTCTTTCATTTAATAGTTGTTAGACTGTGAATGTTTATAGGTTTATGAGAAATTTAAAAGTAAAATATCCTCCAGAATACATATAGTGATAGTGATATACAAAATACATAATATGTGTATACGATTATACATTAATACGATTACTATTCTCCACAGAGAATCGCGTTGTTTCGTAGCTGTTCAGCGTTTGAAGCGACAGTTC
>NT_180264.1:0-394 GCF_000188095.3 Bombus impatiens | reverse complement strand
TGGTTCGCCCGATATCTCTTAGGCTTTTCGTCCACGATACTACATACTTATTTATTTATTTAAGATGATTTCAGCAATTACCAATCTTTTCAATAAAATTTGATATAAGGAGTTTGTTGCGTCGCATGGAACATCTGCATTCCAGCCGACGCTACCTAGCAGCCAGCGGCCCACCGATAGCCTTCCAGACCCTCGATAAACTCAAGAACCCACCATAAAACGGCACTTTTTAGCTGCATTGTTTCCACACGTTTGCCAGTCAAACTATTGCCTAGAAGTATTTTTGGTTATGTCAAAGTTTCGGAGAAGTCCTTGAGTCTATTAAGCTTTCAAAATTCACGAAGAAAGCAGGTAGTCACCGAATGGGAAAACCCAACACATGTCCACCGAAAAC
>NT_180263.1:0-748 GCF_000188095.3 Bombus impatiens | reverse complement strand
GTCAACGAAAGATTCAGGCCAACATCGAAAACGATCCGGCGACGTTGGATCAACCAGCGGCAATGTATGAGCTATTGGACTTGAATACATCTGCTGCAATGAATAAATAAGCTGCATTCGTGCCGTCGACTGTATCGGTGATGTTAAATCAATCACACTTGCTGAAGATGTGAAAGGTACGGCACACTCATCCGCCGATATTGAATCAACCGGCAAAGTCGAATATTCATCTGGATTTGCAGAAGAGTCTGCCCTATGTCCCATTAAGTATTGGAAGTAATTCGTAGGAATCATTTTATCCATATCGTAGTGTTATGCACGTTCAAACCTATTTAAAAGAAAAAGAATCTGAAATATCTACTAATTGTAAATGACTTAAGAAATATTATACGTGTACAATTGAGCAAGCAGAAATATATTGCAGACAAAACTTACGAATATCAGATGCCGACGTTCCGCTTCAACACTACCCCAACTCTTCAAATGGAATCTTGACAAATATTTGATATCTTAGTCTTGTATATTTTATATTTTTAGATTCACTAAAACTGCGAAATCGTACGAACGAGCCACACAAACTCTTCGACCGTCAGTCTAATACTGAATCTTGCTGCTGGTACGTACCGGGCAGCTACTACAGTACTGTTTGCTACAAATCTAATCCCTACCCACAGTACCTGGCAGCAATAGACTCCTTCCATTGCACTACAAGGCATCCACTGTGCAGAGTGGGCATGTTGTCGACCAA
>NT_180262.1:0-607 GCF_000188095.3 Bombus impatiens | reverse complement strand
GCCTAGCAGAAGACAACAGAATGCTGCAACGGCCAGAGAGAAGCAGCATGGGAGTCGAGAAGCAGCGTGCGAGTCGAGAAGCAGCGTGCGAGTAGAGAAGCAGCGTGCGAGTCGAGAAGCAGAGCTTGCGAGTGGCGTTACCGAGAGAGTGTTGATTGCATTTTGTGAAAGTCGAGTCGTATTCTAATCATTTAGTTGTGCTGCTTTCTGTACGTTTGGCGTGAATAGTTCAGGTTGAACAACAATCGTCTTTTCTGTCCGATTAACATCTGTATCATCCATTCCTTTGTAAACATATTATATCACGATATTACATTCATTCGTGTGATCGCCTTGGAAAGTGATACATTAAGTAATTTACCGAGTGATTCGGCAAACGTATTTCGTGTTATAACAATTATTTTGAGTTATCCCGTTGACCGTGGATTCGTTCGAACCCCGGAACATTGTTAATAGCGTAAATTAAATTCATTATTCGTAAAACCTATCAATCGTTATTCACATAATTCGTTAAATTCATTATTCGTAAGATATATTATCCGTTCCTCTTACTGATTGTAAAAACTTATTATTCTTTAATCTAATTATTAATTAAACTTATCATTTG
>NT_180261.1:0-519 GCF_000188095.3 Bombus impatiens | reverse complement strand
TAGATCATCGCGTACGACGGCCATGGTGTGTTACGCCGATGACACTCAGGTCATGGTCGGGGGTCGCGGGTGGCACGACATGTTGCGCATCGGCGAAGTTTCAACTGCCTGCGCGATACGTGCTGTACGCGGACTGGCCTGAGTGTCTCCCCTGCAAAGTCTGAGGTCATCTGGTTCTTCGACAAGAAGAGTCGAAGAACTCCTCCGCCCGGTTCGAGCATAAGCATGGCGGGCGAAACCGTCGGGGTGGGTTCACAAATGCAATACCTGGGTCTCGTCATCGACAGTCAGTGGACGTTCGAGCCAGATTCCGAAGGTCGCGGCGGCTGCCAACGCCTTGTGCGGCCTGCTGCCGAACATCGGCGGGGAGGGAGTCGCGGTACGTCGATTATACGAGGGCGTCGTTCGATCCCGAGTGACATACGGGGTCCCGATATGGGCGGACGATCTGATGATGAGTTGCCGCAGAATCCTGCTTCTCATGAGGCTGCACAGGGTGACTGGCATCAGAACCGTCAG
>NT_180260.1:0-213 GCF_000188095.3 Bombus impatiens | reverse complement strand
GAGAGGGAGGAAGAGAGAGAGAAAGTACGGGTTACGGAGTAGTACGAAGTACGGGGCGAACGACGTGGACCCCTTGGATGGTTGCCTCATGAAAGATGCATAAGACGACTCACCGGGGGCGCGATAAAGAGTCGACAACAGACAGACCGACAGTCACCCCTGTGCACCTCCCTAATACCCCGATGCAATACACTACCACCCTGCGTAGAGGAA
>NT_180259.1:0-584 GCF_000188095.3 Bombus impatiens | reverse complement strand
CCGGATCACCAATTCGGATTCAGAAACAAACACTCCACGATAGAACAAACGCGCAGACTCGTCAATGAAATCTTACAGGCGCTGGAAACAAAACAATACTGCACAGCACTCTTTATGGACATCAAAAAAGCATTCGATAAAATAAACCACGAAAGCCCACTACAATCAATCAGGAAACAGTTCCCGGGGAAGATATACCAACTAATCAAATCATACCTAAGCAGCAGAAGCTTTTCAAACGACCAACACAAAGATTAGCCAATTAAAAACGACATCCATTTCCCTCACTTTCCGAACCAGGGCTTTCCTCGACAAATCCGATGATCTCGTGTCCTTAGACACATCCCATCATAGTTTTCCTCCGCAGCATCATCGTGAGGGAAAGTCAGTCGCTATACAGTCTCTACTCAGTCTCTACTCAGTCGCTACTCAGTCGCTACACAGTCGTTACAGTCGCAACAGTCAATGAAACTGACGTGATTCTAAATTCCATTAATACTGTTGGAAGAACTCTGAAATTGTACAAGAAATTCTTTACCCATGTTGAAGTGGTTACCACTTCTAAGAAAACTCTACATCTGGTC
>NT_180258.1:0-392 GCF_000188095.3 Bombus impatiens | reverse complement strand
ATGTTAGAGTATATTACGTAATACGTTATAATGTTATATCATGTAGCGTAATACGTTATAACGTTATACAATATAACGTTATTCGATACAACGTGTTACGTTATAACATTATACTATATAACGTTATACGTTATAACGTTATACCATGTAACGTAATACGTTATACCGTAGCATATGACGTAATACGTTATAACGTTGTCCCATATAACGTCATGTTATATAACGTAATACGTCATAACGTTATACCATATAACGTAATACGATATATCGTTTTACTATCTATCGTAATACGTTAAAATGTTAGAGTATATAACGTAAAACGCTATAACGTTATACCATGTAAAATAATACGTTATAACGTTATACCATATACCGTTATTCGATACAACGTG
>NT_180257.1:0-1243 GCF_000188095.3 Bombus impatiens | reverse complement strand
ACGGTGCTTTTATTTAACGCTCGGAAGTCTACACATAATCTATCCGAAACGTTATCTATCCGAGCCGTCCTTCTTTTTTTACAAGTAATATAGGGCTTGCGAATGGTGAACTACTCGGTCTTATATTTTTTGCTCGGATCAGTTCGCCTATCCTCTCTCGGACTATTCTCTGCTCCTCCTCGCTGAGTCTATAAGGACTTCGTTGCACGGTGACGTTGGGATCAATTAAACGAATTTCTAATTGGCCCGTATTTACACGAGTCCGCGGGAAACCCGTAATAAATGACTCTTTGAATTTTTCGAGAACAGAAATCAATCGATCTTTATCGTTACCAACTACATCAGTGTCGACCTCGTTAATGTTGATCACATCTTCCGCAACTCTGCTACAAGCGTTAACCATTTTTGTCTTACAAATATCGACAGTGTTTCGTGTAACATTCACGTCGAAACCTTGGCTCAAAATTTCACGACCAATCATGATATCGTATTTTAAGTTATCAGCAAGGCATGAAAAGTTATCTCCAATGTAAAACCGTTAATACATACAGTGGACAAGATCTGAGATGAGTACTGTTAACACAAGTATTCCCTATGCCTCGCATTACTACTACATCAGTCGTTCGTTTGCCAGAAAATTTCGAGGCTACAGATTCTTTGATCAATGAGCATTTGGCTCCGGAATCGAAATAAAATGGGAACGACTTACCCAGATGACTTAATTCACCAGCTGGAGGCTCTACCACGCAGGAGTCGACTCGACGTTCGTTCTTGAAGCCGGGTTTTCTGTTCTGCAGTAGCGGACAATCAGGTGCGATATGGCCCTCCGCGCGACACTTGAAGCAAATCACCTTGGACGATGTGGCTGGGCGGTTTCTTTCCTGGCGTCGTGTATCCTTCTGCTGTTCGCTATGCATCCTGGTGGCCCGATAGCTTGCATCGTTTGGCTTCGAGTTCCGTCGGTGAATTTCCTGGCGAAGATGTCGGCGTAAGCTCCTGGGGATTCGGTCTCCGACGGTCGTTCTCTCAATATCCTTATTAACGCCGAGGCGGCTGTCTCTTTGCCACCACAACGCGAAAGGAATTGTTCTGTCTTGTATCGAGTAATCTCGGTCTTTGCACCTTAGACTGAGTTATCCGGTCCATGATTTTCATGAGTTTTTCCAAGGTGACACATGGGCTTGATCCCACTTCTGATGTCGGGTAATCATTAGGATTTAAGGCGCGTAATGATTCTTCGTTT
>NT_180256.1:0-265 GCF_000188095.3 Bombus impatiens | reverse complement strand
TAATGTGATACCATATAACGCAATACGTTATAACGTTATACCATATATCGAAACACGTTATAACGTTATACCATATAACGTAATACGTTATTACGTTATACCATATATCGTAATACGATATAACGTTACACCATATAACGTAATACGTATAACGTTATAACATATATCGTAATAAGTTATAACTTTATACCATATAATGTAATACGTTATAACGATATATCATATGACGTTATACTATATAACGTAACACGTTATAACGTTATAC
>NT_180255.1:0-4418 GCF_000188095.3 Bombus impatiens | reverse complement strand
TCTCTATCGTCAGTTCGTCGGATTTGAAGTATGCCGGTCGTGACAGTGTAGTCGGCAAGAAGCAAGCTCCTAATTTTAGGATTTATGTCATATAAATCTAATATTTATTTATTTGTTAAATATAACGGATTTGCGAATGTGTCTGACGAGCCGAACGTAAAAGTAAAAGTAAAATAAAAATTAAATTAAAATTAAATGAAAATTTGAGAAATTACTTAATTCTAAAGGAAGTATATGCGACAGAAGGAAATACAAATGCGAACTTAGAGACTTCTATGTATCCACGCTCTTTCTGCACACACACTAACAAAAGTTGCGGTTTGCTTATAAAGTAATTGATGATTTATGGGTTATGTGAGGGTTGTTATTATACAGGGATTGATGAATTTTGTTGTGACGATTGGGTTTGCTCATGGATTACGGATGGTATTTTTTCGGAAAGATTTGGCATATTAGTTCGACGAATCTGGCTATGCTTCTTCATTTAAACAAATATGGATAAGTTTATAACAGACGAAAAAATTACGGCGCAGGTGGTTTCGGGGCCCCCCGGCCTCGTCGGTGCTTCGAGTGGCGTTCCAGGCTCGACTCGATAGTCATCCAGTGACTGGGCAAATGTGGAGAGGAGGGTGGGTCCCGGAGCCCCCTCTCGTTCGGAAAATACGATCGGGGACCAGAGCTAAGAGGACAGAGAGTTCGAAGTTGGAGGAGGCAATGAAAGGTGCAGGAAAATAAGTAAAAAAGGGGGCGTCGGGTACCTCTTCCCTCGAAGAAAAATGCGAAGCTTCTTGAATTTAGTAACGATATTCGAGAGGTGGTGGAGAAAAAGGAATCCGTCAGCCTAAAAGTAAGTGACGGAAGGATACCGCCGAGAATTGTTTCTGTCACTACCGTCAAGGGGGGATATTTGGCTCCGGTTGTGAAAGGAACTAGCGGAGTGGAGGGGAACTCCCTTGTAACCTGGTCGGGTTCAGCCGTGAAATCGGCTAGTAAAACTAATGAGGCTTCCGTATCGAAGAGTGGCTGGGAGCGTCGGGTCGACGTTGTGATCATCTCAGAACCTAATCGACAGCTCTCCTGGTATAACGATACGAAGAGGGATGTGCCCATCTGGGCAACAAGATTTAATGGCTTCTACCTCCGCGAAGATACGTTGGCTGAAGAGGAGGAATATGTCGGGATCAAGAAAGCTACTGCTCGCCCAACGTCAGCCTAAACATCTTTGACGAGTACGCGGAGAAACTCGACATATCCATTGGGGCAGCCGTGAGGAGATGCAAGGAAGTTATCATCTCAGGAGACTTCAATGCAAAATCTAAGCCATGGGATGTCATCAAGACTGACAGAAGGAGAAGGATGCTTTTAGAGGTTCTGGATAGGAACCACCTTGCTCCTATTAGGGTCCGTAGAAGTTCCACGTTTCAGACAGGTACCAGAAGGAGTTTCCTAGACATTATGAGCTTTAGTGGTAGCTTCTTTAAGAAACATAAACGCTGTGTGGTCCTTGGGTATTACAGCGCCTCGGATCACAGTTATGTGCTACTCGACACACACATGTGCTACACAGTTATGTGGTATTCGAAGAAGGACATAGTGCCGGAGATGTTTTTCTAAAAACTTGGACGATAAGAAGGTTAAATTATTGGGAGCGCGGACAGGCGTGGCGGAATATCAGGAAGATTCCCTGCAGAGAATTGCGTCAACGAGAATCGTAAAGTCTCGTTACGATTAGATAATCGACGTCACGAGCTGATCGATCCCCTTATTTCTGTAAGGATAATAGGGGTGGTTCAATTGAGTATATGCTGAATTACAGGTATAAATTACAGTTTATTCAAACAACATGTTGACTAGAACTACATACATAAGTCGGTTCAATTACTTCATTGGTCACCAATTTACGAACTGTCACGAGCAAGTCAATAAGAGAATCGTAATTCTATCGAGAATTTTCATTTTTATTAATACTCAGCCAAGAAAACTTTTGAGAAAATAAAATAAAAAAAAACCTCCACCGTAACAATGTTGCCTTGGGGTACATTGCCGTGACCAGGATTTGAACCTGGGTTACTACGGCCACAACGTAGGGTCCTAGCCACTAGACGATCACGGCTATTGGAGTATTATATTTGGAATGTTCTGAATGGTTAATGATAACTACTAGCAATGATCAAGTTGATCCACCAACCGCGAAGGTCTTTCTACTCTGATACAATTGTGATTAATCCATTCATCTATAATTCAAACTGGCTGTAATTCAAATTATATGCATATATATGTACGTACATTTATGATTTATGAATTTTAGATACGCGATACGATTATTATCAAAGGAATGTAATATCGTTTTCACGTTAAGACTAACATTTATTATCGTCAAATATTTATGCGATCCCTTACGATTCGAACTTATTAACACATTTTTCATTAACCGGTATCATAGTGCAATATTTGCAATTTTTATTTTTGTATTGAGTACGGATTTGTACACAGCATTTTATAATCATAAATTCCACAAATGTGAGTCAAATTTAAGAATTAAGGAAAGAATTAAGCTCTTGCATATTTCTCTAATTTATTGGGTTGGCAGCAAAGTGATTGCAGATTTTGTTATTACTACCTAATGAAAAAAACCGCAATATATATTTTCGCAATATAATACATTATCTATATGAACAAACTAAAGAATAGTAAATAAATTGATAGAATATAATTAGGTTTCGCGACGTAAGCTTAAATGGTGACGGGTCAAAAAATGTGTAACGACTGACTTTCTGTGAAGACGATGGTGCGGAGGAAAATTTGTGATGGGTGGATCTAAGAACACGAGATAAGCTGATTCGTTAAGGACAAGTTTTCGTTAGGAAAGTGAGGGAAATAGACTTCGCCCTTAATTGGTTATTTACCAGGTTGGTGGGCGAGGAAGGGTGCTAACCGCCCCCGAGAGAAAGTTGTTAGTGGGAAGCATCATACGTGTAAAAAATCAACTTTCCCGTGTCTTCTCGTAGTAGGCAATAACTTTTAGAAGACAATTCAGTAAAAAGATATTTGTTTGGTCTGAAGAACCTTAAATAGAAAATTTCTGAGTTTTATGGTGGGTCCTTAAGATTATTGAGGGTACGTAATAAGGATGTGTAGGCATCTGGCTGCCATTTTGCCCGCGATATGTGGCCTGAAGCTCTATTCTATATTCTATAGCTCGCCTTAATTCTATAGCTCTCTATTCTTTGTCGCTGATCGTCGATGATTCATCCTTTCCTTCATAATCGAATAATATCCGTTTTTTACCCCGGTATGATGATTTGAAATCTGGTGTTATATCCATTTCCTTTGCAACTTCATTTGCTGCGATCATAGCTTTACTAAATCCTTCATTTCTGTATTCCGCAGAGAATATGGTAAGATCATACAGATGCTTCATAGCCACATCGATTTGCATCTTTTGATTTTGCAATACTTTGCTGACGATGTTAATTTTAGATAATATTTCGTATCAAATGATAAGGCTGGCAATAAATTCAAATTCATTTATGTTGCGCACTATAGACAAAATCTCAATTTTCAATTCATTGTCAGATGCATTGTCGGCAATTTCGATCAAGGTGTCTCGAAATTGGCGAACATGAAATCGAATAACCTTTACGCTATCAAAACGGCATTCCCACCTAGTTTCTGACAATGGTTCAAGTGTAATTTTTTCAACGTATTTTTGTAGAACATCCCAATGCGATGTCGATGCTGCAAATATCGTGTAAATTTTTTGTAAAATACCAAAAAGACGTAGTGTTTGGGTTGATGATTTTGCTATATCTCCCAATAACAAATTCAAGTTGTGACTACCACGTGGTATGTAAAATGCTTTAGGATTTACACGTAATATATTTGCTTGTACTCCTTGACATATTCCTCTCATATTGACACCCTTATCATATCCTTGTCCGCGACAGTCAGATATTTTTATTCCCAACTGATCCAGAATGAGCATAGTTTCAGATAGTCCTTTTCCTGTTGTATCGTGAACTATTTCAAATTTGATAAAATGTTCCTGGATTTCAACCTCCTCGTCTGTTATGTTGACATAACCAAGAACAACTGATAATTGCTCTTGATGGCTCACAGCTGGTGTACAATCCAATAAAATGGAATAATATTTTGCGCTCCTTATTGCATCGATAATTACTTTTTGTGCATAACTTGCCATTGCACTTATTAATTTGTTTTGAATTGAATGTGATAAACAATAATGTCCTTTTATGGCTGTTTTGTTTAAATGATCATTTAGAACAGAATCAAATTTTGCTATTAATTATATTAAACCCAAAAAATTACCATTGCGCGGTGTGTACAAAGTATGGGTACTTCCTCGGAAACCTAAATTATGTTGCGCCAAATATAAAATAACAGCAGTTATTCTTTGG
>NT_180254.1:0-246 GCF_000188095.3 Bombus impatiens | reverse complement strand
TGGTTGATTTTCTTAGGTCAACGTATAATGAAGCCACCGCGGAAGAGACGGGAGAGAGAGAAGAGCACGGACAGGCATCGTCCTAGACCAATCCCCGGGCTTCCTGGAGAACACCCCGTCGCGGGGGCGAGCCAACCGGCGACTTCACTTCCAGAAGGAGCCTTCCAGAAGGAACCTTCCGGATCGAGCGGCTTTCGATACGCTCCTTCGAACGGCGATCCTCTTGCCTAGATTCTCTCGTCGCTC
>NT_180253.1:0-558 GCF_000188095.3 Bombus impatiens | reverse complement strand
GTTCGAGAATCAGTCGGAGAATTAGTCCGAGAATTAGTCCGCATACCCTCCGATCGATCGTTTTTCCCCCGAAATCTCGCATTCGATTGGTTTCGATTCGCCATTCGCGAGATCCGAATATAAGTTTCACGAATGTGAATACGAGAGAGCCGTACGTACCACTGACTATCGCACGATCGTTGTGGCAAAACGATGGCGCACAATTACAGCTATTTGCCGTTAGTTGAAAGATATTGTAAACGTTATTGCTCGTGCGTGGAAACTCGCTATTTCGCGCAGCCAGTCGAACTGTTCGATATTTATAGTTAGTCGACAAATACCGCGTACCTATCGTCGAGATTCTACGTAAGCATTGCGCGCGTTACAAACCCCTCATATATCGTGCCATTGTCGTATCGGATAGCCGCTGCCCGAATCTCGCGGTGCGAATCACATTCGAAAAATATTATTTATCTGGAAATCGAACGTGTAGACTTTTTTTTAAATTGAAACGACCTAACCCCAGCAGTTAGATTGGTCGAATTTCGTTCTCTTTGGAAACTTTGAGACCTCAGAACA
>NT_180252.1:0-866 GCF_000188095.3 Bombus impatiens | reverse complement strand
TCACAAAGGATATATCCTAACGAACACGAAGATGGTACCTCATTGGGGGTCGCCACCCACATGATAATCAAACAGCTAAAAAATTCTACCAAATGTCCAAATTGGACAAATTGTGAATGTGAAATAGTAAAAAAAAAAAAAAAACACAAGTCCTCTAAATACATAACGACTTTTCAGTTCAATTTGGATCATTGCGTTTAGCGCCATCTATTCTCCCGGGCGCGCCGTTTTTCTCTCGAATTTGAATTACATTCGATGTAATTTGATTAATCGAACAATTATCAATTTCCATAATTGTATCTTCACGTAAAATAATTTTCTGTTAGCGTCCGCGGTTGTAAAAATAACGATCAGGGATTGAGTAATTTATACAATGGTATACCATCTATAAAAAACATTTCTCGCAAAATCAACTTGTAGTCTTAGTAGGGTTGCGAGGTACAAAAACGACGTTATTCTAAGCAAACGCTACTTATACGCGATGCAGACGTGTTTGACAACTATGAAAACTGTGTGATTCTATTGGAAAGAAAACTTTATGAAACTTCTATTTGCAAAAATCTGATTGTTTGGAAATGTCCGTTCCTTTGTACTTGACAATCGAAATTGGAGTTTATCTAATTAGGTGAATCAGTAGCAATCTTATTCCCTTGTACAATTTGCCTATCCCTTAACCTTAACCAATCCCAAGCCCCTGTGGGTTGCTAGTTGCGAGTTAGGCCTAAAAAGAAATGCTGTCCTTTGGTTGCCGATGTGTTTACCAAAGATGGTGTTTACTAAGATGTGGATTTATGTCATGTTATTTTTATTGCGAATGCAGAGACGAGGATTTAGTAACTCAATTGACCGTAGACGTGCTATTCCGA
>NT_180251.1:0-469 GCF_000188095.3 Bombus impatiens | reverse complement strand
ATATGGTATAACGTTATAACGTATTACGTTATATGATATATCGAAATAACCTATTGCGTTATATGGTATAACGTTATGACGTATTACGTTATATGGTATTACGTTATATGGTATAAAGTTATACCGTATTACGTTATATGGTATAACGCTATATCGTATTACGTTATATGATATAACGTTATATGGTATACGTTATATGGTATAACGTTATAACGTGTTACGTTATATGGTATAACGTTATAACGTATTACGTTATATGGTATAACGTTATACAGTATTACGTTATATGGTATAACGAAATGACGTTTTACGTTATATGGTATAACGTTATATCGAATTACGTTATATGGTATAACGTTACAACGTGTTAAGTTATATCATATAACGACATGACGATTCAAGTTATATGGTATAACGATATAACCTATTACGATATATGGTACAACGTTATACCGTATTACGTTATATG
>NT_180250.1:0-443 GCF_000188095.3 Bombus impatiens | reverse complement strand
CTAATTTTCAAAAATGGGTATTAATTCCCCCTCTTCTAACGCATTTAGTTCATTTATAGACAGCAAAAGGAATAGCTCTGAGCAGTCGCGACATTCTTTTGTGGATCTTAGCTCTCCTATTAGTGTATGGCATTTCTTGCAATGAGTGGCACGTCTGCGGCCTGTGTTTGCGCAAATGCTATGATAATTTGCTTCTTCGTACATCTGTACGTCCGCTTGCTGCATACGAAACAAGTCGTAACAACTTCCACAAATTGAATGGTCGTTGGTGCGGTAGGCAGGTCGATATCGTATCAAACAATAATACCTATGTAGGTCAACATAGTCTGTCATAGCTGTTGGAATTGACTCATCAGAATGACTATGGATTGCTTCTAAGTCCTCCGACTTGCGACTGGTGATGCACATTCTGTACATATAGAAAAATTTCGTATTATTTGCAT
>NT_180249.1:0-801 GCF_000188095.3 Bombus impatiens | reverse complement strand
GTTTTCTGAGTGGAAAAGATAGGGCATGCAGAGAGGATGCGTTTACGCTGAGAGGATCCGTACTCTGCAGACTAAATTATAGCCAAAATAAGGAAAGGCGACAAAAAAATGGACCAGAGTGTTGTGGCCAGTACGTGTGTGTAAAGTGCGCAAGAAAATTGACGAGGGAAGGACTGGATGGAACGGGGAGGTAAGAAAAGAAGTTCAGCCTTGTCGACGAATCAGAAAGGAAGACATGTTAGAACATGCGCGAACAGCGTCGCCCCACGGGTACGCCTCGAGGCACGTGTAGACAGATGCAGACATTTTGCGACGCGCGACTGCAGAGTCGCCGCACGGGCAACCTCGGAAACTACTCGAGAGCGCAAGGCTTCTCTACGTTGAAGGCCGCCAGACGGGCCCCTGCTTCTGACGAGGAGAATACTACTAGTAGAAGGCAGGATATGGAGGAAAGAATGGAGCCTGTATCAAAGGTAACCAGGGAATCTATGAGGATCGCAAATAGGATGGATAAACCAGAGGGTTCAGGCATGGATCTCGTCATGGCTCCAAGCGCCGAATCAGACGCAAGAAACACCACGGCAGGGAACTCGCAGGGAAGTGCGAGTTCGAACGTCGAAGAGTTGGTGGCCTATGGAGCCCCATCTTCATCAGAGACGTCCAGGGGAAGAAAAAGAAAGCTGACACCCACAGTTCCAGACATACCTATGGAACTGACCTAGAAGAGCAGAACAGCCTCCACAACGGACATAGAAGCCGAACACAGGAAGGACATAGGAAGCTCCGGAAAGAGCAATCGGG
>NT_180248.1:0-370 GCF_000188095.3 Bombus impatiens | reverse complement strand
AGAAGTTAGAGTATTTACTATATCTACATATATATACTTATTGTACACCACCATATACTATTTCTATATTTCTATTTTGTACTTACAACCGACATTGTTACACCTTTAATCAACAAAAATCATATATATACTTATTGTACAACACCATATACTATTTCTATATTTGTATTTTGTACTTATAACCGACATTGTAACACCTTTAATCAACAAAAATTGAATAAATTATAACATATTTACATCAGTATAACTCAATCGGACGAAATAAATATATTTGTCAATATCGATAGTCTATTCCGAATAACTTTAATCCTCTCCCATGCCAGTACTCCTGCGCATAGCAGGTTGGCCGAAAAGTGGAATTCGTTTGCCA
>NT_180247.1:0-276 GCF_000188095.3 Bombus impatiens | reverse complement strand
CGTTTAAGCGCTCGTTGAACTCCATTTGACACTGCAAATGGAATGCACTAGAGTTTAAGCGTCGAAACCTGCAAAATTGCTCGTAAATCGCGAAGATTTCGTCGATTTTGACGAAAACTCTCTGTCATTTCCTTCACGTTTGAGATATTTCGTTGTTTAAGCGCTCGTTGAACTCCATATCACACTGCAAATGCAATGCACCATCCTTTAAGAGTCGAAACAAGCTAATTAGCTGACAAATCGCGAAGATTTCGTCGATTTGGTGAAATCTAGCCG
>NT_180246.1:0-412 GCF_000188095.3 Bombus impatiens | reverse complement strand
GTCTGTTTGTGGACAAAAAGACACGGACAAGAGTTGTTTGTTATTGTACGTCGTGTGTTTAATAATACGTAGGATAAATTTAATGATTTGATAATTCTGAAAATCTAGTGTCAGTTGTTGCTTGCTTAATAATTCAAACGAGCCAGACTTGTTAGACATTCCTGACGTTCATTGTAGTAACTACAACATAATTATATGTAAACTGTCAGTAACCTCAAATCCACTTTCCATTCCTCAGCAATATACTGGTTATGCTACAATTATAATTGCTTAATTAATTTATCAAAACATAACTTTCATGTCACAGTGGGTAATGTACGTCGCAAACATTCTTTCAATTCGTTGAAGAAGGTACCTTTTCCCGGAGCAGATTCAAGAGAAGACAATTTGTATCTCGGCATAAGAATAAACT
>NT_180245.1:0-452 GCF_000188095.3 Bombus impatiens | reverse complement strand
GCTCGTATTCACATTCGTGAAACTTAAATTCGGATCGCGCGAATGGCGAGTCGAAACCGATCGAATGCGAGATTTCGGGGGAAAAACGATCGATCGGATGGTATGCGGACTAATTCTCGGACTAATTCTCCGACTGATTCTCGAACGATGCCGCTCAAACATGGACGAACCGCGTTAATGGACGATCTAATTTGCAGTTATCTGTTAATCTGTTTAAAACGCTCTATATTTAACCGGGCATTCTATTATACTTGGCTCTTTCATTCGCTAATTTATCATTTCATCTCGGCTCAGCGGGCTCATCGTCTTTCCATCAGTCGCGTCGATCGAGCGAGCGGAATTTAAATTAGCGTCATCGCCGCTCGTTAAAGTTACACCGACAGATTTATTTGCCGCGCGTTTGACGGATGGCATGCCGATCGACCCAGCGCGCTCGCATAATTCCAAATTCG
>NT_180244.1:397-622 GCF_000188095.3 Bombus impatiens | reverse complement strand
TCCTGACAATGGACACGGAAAGGGTTAAATCTGAAAATCCTGATCTAGAAATATGATTAGTTTGTGTAATTTTTATTTAACGGACTAACGCCCTTTGATTTTATATTTTACTACTTCGTATCTGATTAAATTTACTTTATTAATTTAATAGTAATCAAGTAACTCTACTTTATTAATTTAATAAATCAGAACAAAATTTTAATATTGCAAAAAAGGTAGCGTTAA
>NT_180244.1:0-227 GCF_000188095.3 Bombus impatiens | reverse complement strand
GTGTTCAAAATTATTGCTTTGATTCAAAAATCTGCCTGTCGCGAAGTGTCTTCTTGCACGTAAAATTTCACACATTCTTGTACGGGAAAAAATGAATTTTGACTCATATTTTAAATTCTATATAATCTTAAATAAGCTAACGTTACCTAATATTGTTACGATTAATTCATTGCTTAAGATCAAGTATATTTATGTCAAACAAGTATATTCGTGTATATATTTGCCAT
>NT_180243.1:0-1355 GCF_000188095.3 Bombus impatiens | reverse complement strand
CGATCGACCACGCGATTTTTCATTCGAACTCGATCGCCACACCGCTAATTACGGATGGTAATTAACGTCGCGATACGCGCGATTCGCCGTTGCTTCGTTAAATCGCGCGTTCCTTCTCCTTTTTCGTGGCCGGCTCGTTGTTTCAGCGCGCGATTCCTCGCCGCGATCCAAACACGCCGATTCGTCCTGGTCTCCGCCTATGCGTTCGATCGTCGAGAATTCCGCCTCGCGACGACGTTCCTTTTGCTCGTCGCGAGCTAGTTGGCTCAAAGTCGCGACAGCCTCGTTGTACAGTTATATCCCGGATCCAGGATCGAAAGGTGCACGCACGCACACACGCGCGCCAAACCGCTCGGAAGAAAGAAGACGAGACGAGGGAAAAGGAAAAGAATAAGAGGAATAAGAAGAAGAGGAAGAAGAAGAAGAAGAAGAAGAAGAAGCGAAGAAGGACGAGTACGCGAACGAAGAAAGACAGGAAAAAGGTGGCAAAGGATCGTTTATCCGGGAGTCGCGACGCTCCGGCGTTATAAGCCGCGGCTGTGCGTGCGACCGCGCGAAGAAGGTGTTTGCATTGGCCTAGTGCCGAGCCGTTCGCGGCTTAAATTAATTACCTCGTCCTCCGACGTAACGGGTCTTTGGCCGATGCGCGCAACCTCGCTCGCCTCCTCGATCGCTCGATACCATTTTACCGTGGATTTTACCCCGTGCCGGTCGTCCTCTTCTCTACCGACCCCGACTTTTGCCCGAGTCTCGACGAATTTCAGCCACGCCACGCCGTCGCCACCCACGATCGCCGCGAGTTTTCCCGCACGATCGGAGAAAATCGCGACCGGCGTAGGATGGGCGAAAACGCGGTTGATAAATCGGGGGACTTTGCCTATTCGTGATTCTCGAACGAGTCGCGAGATCGTTCGAGATCTTATCGATCCGACGGCAGACAGCGTGGCAACGTCGTTATTATTACGAGAACCCATGGCGATCGTTATCGATTCGTAAAAACGTTAACGAT
This sequence comes from Bombus impatiens, assembly GCF_000188095.3. Taxonomy (NCBI): domain Eukaryota; kingdom Metazoa; phylum Arthropoda; class Insecta; order Hymenoptera; family Apidae; genus Bombus; species Bombus impatiens. Next base: position 346 of record NT_180243.1, on the reverse strand, counting down.
CGTTTTACGATGCTCGATAAACACGACACTCGATAAACGCGTATCGTACCGAAAGCGAACGCCAATAAAAATATCTATTCGATACGCGGAATAGCTATTACGGTAAATTAAGCGTGCTTCGCGCGTTTCCCGATACCGCGAAACCAGCGATACGGTTTACTCGCGTCCTTCGTCTACTCGCAGGCCCGAGTTTTCGTCCTTGCGCGTCTCCGCGCGATCGCTGTTTCAGCTTCCGCTGGCGCGTCGGATCGTCTTCTCCTCCTCCTTTCTCTTTCCTCTCGTCGACGTTCGACGCGTTCGACGCGCGGACTCGCGGATCGCCGGAAAACGATCGGCGGATCGATCG
>NT_180242.1:0-383 GCF_000188095.3 Bombus impatiens | reverse complement strand
AGAAGTTAGAGTATTTACTATATCTACATATATATACTTATTGTACAACACCATATACTATTTCTATATTTGTATTTTGTACTTATAACCGACATTGTAACACCTTTAATCAACAAAAATTGAATAAATTATAACATATTTACATCAGTATAACTCAATCGGACGAAATAAATATATTTGTCAATATCGATAGTCTATTCCGAATAACTTTAATCCTCTCCCATGCCAGTACTCCTGCGCATAGCAGGTTGGCCGAAAAGTGGAATTCGTTTGCCACTTGCATTAAACGTTAGTTAACGCTACCCGTTAAACGTAAATTATTGGATAAGCTCTTATGAAGTAACAAAAACCCCGACAGACTAAGGTATAAGGATTTGTTTCCT
>NT_180241.1:257-475 GCF_000188095.3 Bombus impatiens | reverse complement strand
CAATCAACATTAGTTACAACTTAATCAAATGTCAAATAAACCAAGGGACTAGTTCGACAACAGGATTTTGCTCGAGGTTTCGGTAACAAAAATAAAAGTACAGAATTATTAACATTATGATTCGTATTCGAAATATTAGTTGCATCCTGTGGTTTATCAGTCGGGTCGTAGTGGCTTGACGGACTATTTGCGATTTTGCACCCAGATGAATCTTGATT
>NT_180241.1:0-227 GCF_000188095.3 Bombus impatiens | reverse complement strand
TTGTAGATCGCACGGCCGCACAGAGTTGCACTGGTGGTGCGTGCGAACATACGAAAGATTGAGGTTCGAAACATTGCAGCTGGCTGTGCTTGCGAGTACACGACCGCTTCAGCTTCATGGAGTTGTCGCTGATGGTGCACGTGAATACACGACCGCTTCGGCCTCCTGGCGTTGCCGCTAGCATCCCATATAACGTAATACGTTATAACATCGTCCCATATAACGTA
>NT_180240.1:0-401 GCF_000188095.3 Bombus impatiens | reverse complement strand
TTAATTCCACGTTTTCCTATAGCTTGCCTCAAGTAGCTCTTTAAATTATGTTTAGATTAATTGCTCCAGATTAATAACTCTAACGGGGCCCGCCCACGGCATTGGAGTTTGGAGCTGCCAGGATAGCGAAGATGCGGGTGGAGGTACTAGAGAAGGAGATCGAGGTCCTCTGGAATGAGCAATCAGGAAAGGCCGGGTGTGTCCGTTAGGAGAACACACGGTGCTCGCTCATATACCTCGTCTTGTAAAGGCGTCGCTCGCACTTTGTCCCCAATAAGCTCGTTTATCTTATTGGCACCTACTTTCACCTCGCTGCGACCCTCATATCTATCAAGATGTACCCAGCTCTTGTTCTACGAATGCCCGAGCTTTCTTTAAGAACATCCTTCGCCACCACGAGA
>NT_180239.1:462-1538 GCF_000188095.3 Bombus impatiens | reverse complement strand
TGCCCCCGTACAACACAGGTGCAAACATTGTAATTATTGTAATTCTCCTTCTTTTAAAAGAAACTTATTTAACATCCCCCTCCCCCTCCTCCACATCCCACCCCTCCCCAAAATTCCACAGCACCCAAAAATATACTACCGAAGCGTCCTGTTTTTGCGACCCAGTTTCCAGGACAGTAAAAACAAATAAAAACAAAATCACATAGAAGCTCCGCTCCTCCAGCGGCTTAAACCAAAAAATTATATTAATCACGAAAAATGAAAAGCGCCGACACATATTATAGCATGGCTACGTCGTACCGTTGCGTATCGGTACCTTTGCCTAAGATATCATTATATAAATTCACCGTTTATTGTGAACACCATAATGTATTTATAATTGTATCTTGGGTTTAAATAAACATTAAAAAAAAAAACATTGTTCGTAGCGTCACGACTTTTTAAATTGGTTGGCGTGAGTTCGATTCTCGTCGAGCTCCATGTCGTTTTACGTTTCGCGATTCCAGATTTGCAGGACTGGTACTTTTATAAAAATGCTGACAGGTTGTTTAGCCGGGTATTTTGATAAAATCTTCCTGCAGTATAACTCGCGAGAATTTTAGAAAACTACTTTTTTGAATCGGCAATCGCTGCGTATCACAGCGTATTCAAACGCATAGCGCTGTTGTCGAACATTGTAGTACTTCTTTTTCTTGTAGCAAATTATCCTGCCTACACGAACGGTAGCGTATACGTAACAGGATATTTTATAATTTTATTTTACATATCATACTAAATTTGTAGGATCTAAGTATTAATGAATCATTGAGAATATCATCGGATAGATTATATCTTAACGATGATAACTTATTATTAAAAGATATGTCGAGTTCTCATTATGATTAGGGTTAGGGGCGTGAAACGAACCCTCATTTGGACTACACATTGTTACTATGCAATGGAGAAGACATTCACTAGTGTAAATACGACTACTACAGAATTTGACAAGTAACCGCGGTAATCAGACACTCGAGAAGCTAATGACAATGATCCTAGGTTCTATGACCCTACTAGTACCGGTTGCTATTAATGGGGGG
>NT_180239.1:0-449 GCF_000188095.3 Bombus impatiens | reverse complement strand
GGGGGGGGGGGAAGGTTTAAAAATTTTTTTGCATTTTTTATTTTTTTAATTAATTATTAATAAATATCTTAAGAATATTGTGTTAAAATTTCAAGTCGATTGGAGCAAAATTAACGAAGTTACGAGTATTTGTATACATGTGGGATTTTATTACCTACCCGACCCGAGCGTGCTATTGTTACTTCGCAGACATTTTTTTCTCTATATAATACCTAATCTTACCCCCCAGATCTACTTATAGTACTTAACGACTTAAGTACAAACCTCCTTATACCTGTACTGTATATTTTGTCAGTGTAGAGTAAAAAATTTAGTGTAGGAGTAAATATTCCATTTTCATTACGTTTTGTGTTAAATTATTACTAAAATACCTAAAAAAATTACAAGATCTGATAGACAATGAACTGGTTCGAGATTATATCGACCTAGAAAAATTGTACCTCCGCATA
>NT_180238.1:0-390 GCF_000188095.3 Bombus impatiens | reverse complement strand
TACGTCCTCGCGGACGAGCGCGTTGTTTTTTGTAGCTTATTTCAAGCCTTTATGGCATGGATTTGCAGAAAGAGGTTACGTCAGTGGATATTCGCGCATATGCAATAGCGGTTCATACGAATGGCACCAACTGTACCATTTTCCGAAAGAAGAGGGTGTCATTCGTAAATAATTTCAAAAGTTGGTAAGTACAAGGTATTCATACTCTGCATACGTATGTTTTGTATTTGTCCATGTCGTACATTAGCAAATTAGCATATTAACGTCCGGCATTTTTTCGGCATTTATATGAATAGAAAATATGGACAACATATGAAAGTTTTTAACTTAGGAACCCATCGGATCAAAATTTTCACATATTTAAAGTTCGGTATTTTTAGACTACTGTAT
>NT_180237.1:0-382 GCF_000188095.3 Bombus impatiens | reverse complement strand
GCTATTTTGCTTGTTCCGACGCTTAAACGGCAGTGCATTGCATTTGCTGCGTCAAATGGAGTTCAACGAGAGCTTAAGTAAAATGGAGTTCAACAAGTGCTTAAACGTCGAAATATCTCCAGCGGGAAGGAAATGACGGCTAGATTTCATCAAAACCGACGAAATCTTGGGGTTTTGTGAGCTATTTTGCCTGTTTCGACGCTTAAACGGTAGTGCATTACATTTGCAGTGTAAAATGGTGTGAATTGAGCGCATAAACGTCGAAATATCTCCAACGCGAGGGAAATGACTGATGGATTTCACCAAAATTGACGAAATCTTGGGGCTTTGCGAGTTATTTTGTTTGTTTCGACGCTTACACGGTAGTGCATTACATTTGCAG
>NT_180236.1:0-487 GCF_000188095.3 Bombus impatiens | reverse complement strand
GTATAACGATATAACGTATTAAGTTATACGGGATGACGTTATAACGTGTTAGGTTATATGGTATGACGTTGTAACGTATTACGTTATATGGTATGCCGTTATAGCGTATTACGTTATATGGGATGACGTTATAACGGATGACGTCATAACGTATTACGTTATATGGGACGACGTTATAGAGTATTACGTTATATGGGATGACGTTATAACATATTGCGTTACATGGGACGACGCTATAACGTATTACGATATATGGGCTGACGTCATAACGTATTACGTTATATGGGACGACGTTATAGAGTATTACGTTATATGGGATGACGTTATAACATATTACGTTACATGGGACGACGCTATAACGTATTACGATATATGGGATGAGGTCATAACGTATTACACTATATGGTATGCCGTTATAACGTACTACGTTACATGGGACAACGTTATGACGTATTACGTTACATGGGACGACGTTATAACGTATTAC
>NT_180235.1:0-262 GCF_000188095.3 Bombus impatiens | reverse complement strand
CGCCGTTGCTGGGCCGGGGACTGCCAGGCCGATGAGGTCAACGTGGGAGTCATACGCTCCGCTCCTCGGGGCCTCGGGTCGGTATGGCTACGCTGCCCGCTGACAGCAACCAGGAAAATCAGCAGAGGAAGAGGTAGGATTAACATAGGCTGGTCAATAGCGAGGATTTCCCCTTTCCCTGCGCGCCGAATCCAATGCTTCAGGTGCATGGAGTCGGGTCACGTGCGCCAGGATTGCACATCGACGGCCGACCGGTCGGAGC
>NT_180234.1:0-463 GCF_000188095.3 Bombus impatiens | reverse complement strand
AAGCAATAAAAAGAAATAAATAAGAAATAACTTTAATGTTCCAACCTAGCTTTATGACGATGTATTCAGGTTCAAGGTGACCTAGCGGGTCACTAGACATAGCCGTGGCCATGGGAGGGAGGGACGTGTACCTGACAGAGATATGAAATGATTATATGGCTCTCCTTAAAAACAAAGATTGACCCCAGAAATGGGGGCAGGAGTATATAAGGGCAGGAGTATATAATAAGGAGTATATAAGGGATTTCTTTTGGATTACGAGTTGGTTAGTTTGTTAGTTAATCGTTGGACGAATTGCTGATTGAATAATCGAGAAGTTACCCGAATCGAGTACTACGTTGATACTTGTCATCCCGTAACCGTGGATTCGTTAACGAATCTGAAGCCATTGTCACTAGCTTCCTGATCGCCGTTACTAACCGCCCAGCTTGTAACGACCACATTATCGTAATAAACTACACCT
>NT_180233.1:0-421 GCF_000188095.3 Bombus impatiens | reverse complement strand
GCTATTAGAAGTTGTTGGTATGTTGGCCGTGTAAGGTGTGTATAGAACTGGTCCTAAGACGCTTCCTTGCGGAACCCCTGCTTTGATGTCTTTAACTTCGGAGTATGTGTCTCTAATTTTTACTATGAAGGTTCTGCTGTTTAACTAAGATTTTATTAAATGGTATATCTGCTCCGGGAATTGTTTTCTGAATGATTGAAGTAGGCTTTCGTGGTTTATTCTGTCAAATGCTTTCCCGATGTCCATAAAGAATGCTGTGCAGTATTGTTTGTTTTCTAATGCTAGTATTATTTCATTAGTGAGTCTGTGCATTTGTTCCATCGTGGAGTGTTTGTTTCTGAATCCGAATTGATGATCTGGTATTAATTTTTCCTTCTCTATTATTGCTTTTAAGTGGGCGTAAATTATTTTTTCTAGTATT
>NT_180232.1:1789-2980 GCF_000188095.3 Bombus impatiens | reverse complement strand
GCGTATTCTGAGATATGCACATTATATATTGCCATAGCTGCTTTTCCAGAAATTCTCTCAGTCTTAATCATTTTTAACAGTAAATACTGTACACTACACATTACTCTCATCTCTTTGATTTCTCTAATGAATTCTTCCACTCCTATATCGTTTTCGCCGTTAAGTTGTGGTATACATCTTATTGCGTCTGTAGCTTTAAGCTCTGGTTGTGTAGAACGATCAAGGAAAATTCTGTACTCGAGCGGTTGAGGCGATGTCTGAGGTATTTCATCTATAGTTATTAAAGAACTGGCTCCTGATACATTCCCCGTGGGTGCTCTTGCTGGCCTACCCTCCATTTCGTCTATACGTCGTGTGAGAATCTTAATTCCTTCCTTTTGTTCCCGTATTTCGTCTAATATAGCCTTTAACATTGGGTCTACCCCACTACTAGTTGAAGCGGTGTCAACAGTTTCGGTTTCATTTTCTCGTGGCGTTGTCATTATTATACTAGTTTTACTGTCTGTGGTATCTGTACTTGAATTTTTAGTTGTCTCTTCCCGTTCTGTATTTGGCGAAAGAATCCAGCGTTTGCTCACCTTGATGATCTAGCCCGTAGGAAAGATTCTGTTGCAGTGTTCCTTTGTCGACAATAGTGTCAATAGTGTCTGTTCTATTGCAGTGATCCGCTGATCCTCAATCTTCAAAGTTGACCGTAGCCCGAAATGCGTAATTTCGTTTTCTTGAAGTTGATGGACCCTGGCAGGATCGCCAAAATGTCACGTAATCTTGAGGGTTAGTTGATAAAACAGGAAGATTGAGTCGTAACACAACTACTGTCTTTATTTTCTAATCAGTTTTATTTATTGGCACAGCACAGGTTTACAATAATTGAGGAAAGCTCGGTGTGGGTGTGCCCTTTTAATTAACAACACCGACTCGCTGTTCGCACCTTTCGTTAGGAAAAGTGAAGGTAACGATCCACGATGCCAATTGGTTATAGGCCACGTTAATAAATGAAGGTAGGAGGGAGCCTCTTACCAAGGTGGCTAGTAGGTGATATTGCTTATGGGAAAAATTAGCTTTTTCGTTAGTCACGTATTGGGTTTTTCTCATTAGGTAACTACGTGCTTTCCCCCGTAATTGATAAGGACGTATAATAACCTAAGGACTGTTTCAAGGACCATCCATAAACAGATAACACCTAAGAAA
>NT_180232.1:0-1281 GCF_000188095.3 Bombus impatiens | reverse complement strand
TCTCTCTCTCTCTCTCTCTGACTTCTCAACTAACACTCTCTGGCTTCTCCACCGACACTGCCTGTTCCAGCATCCCTTTGTCCTTTCTTAGGCCCACCACGCATGTATTCCGCAGACACTCGTGGCGATGGTCATGTAGGTCTTTTCTACAAAACTATTCAATTAAAGGATCGGCGACACATTGATGGACCCGATGGCGCCTCGGCTCTCGCGACATTGTTTATGGTTAACTTGATATTTCTTAGGCCCTTTTCCACAATACTACATGCATTTGCAAACTGATTTTATTTTTTCATCATATATGTTTGCAAATTAATATTTGAACATAAATAATAATTTTCTTTAGGATTATAAAATTTCATTAATGATGTTATTATAGTCCTGAATTTCCTGTTTCCTAAAGAAGGGATAGGGCCCGTCTGAACCATAAACAGACGGCCACTCAAAATTCCGAACAGTTTATATTCAGTTGAAATCGCGTCATCAAGGAGCTCTCATCGAAATATTCATAGCATTGTTTAGATTATTATATAATAAATGTAATTATATAACTATATAATATAATTATTTCAGTCTGTTTTTTCATTTCAGTCGGCTTATGTTGAGCGTGTTATGTATAGTTAGCATATATATAAATTCTATAGAATTTAGAACACCAACTGACGGTTTGACTTTCCTTGTGTTTACTGGGAGTCAGTCGAACGATATAAATAGGGAAGGACAGGGACTTAGGAGAGAGAATAACACAAGGTTTCAAGAAGCGAAGACGGTTTCTTTCTCCTTCTAACATTTAACTTGCTTTTCTTCTTCTTTGTTCAAAGTTAGAAGGAGAAAGAGAAAAGAGATTAGAAGCGAAGAGTTTTGAGGAGATACGGAAGAAGACTTAGAAAATCGATTCTTGAGTTTTCACGAATCGATCGCCTAATTTCCAAAATTATTATAACATTACAAATCGATTTTCTCTAAACCATTCCATTAAAGGTTATTCTCCGTATCACCATTAACGAAGACACGAAAGGAGAAAAAATCGAGTGTATAGAAACCATAAGGAAACCGCAAGATGAAGTGTGTTACGTTTTTCCGTTAGAATATCGAGCGAGAAATTATCATCCTCGGTTATTCAATTCAGCAATAGTCAGGAACGCCATGAAAAGTCTAACCAAGGTAGGCCAATACGGAAATATCATACTCACAATGGAGGATGAGACAGCGGCATGATACATCGATACGGACTTGAATACGGAAAATAATGACAGAAACCAGGTCCAGTCTAGGTATAGA
>NT_180231.1:0-2138 GCF_000188095.3 Bombus impatiens | reverse complement strand
GTCGATGCCGCGGTATGACTGTAATTTCCATGCATTATAAATTACTTTTATAGACTGACGGCACGAACAAATTCAAGAGGAAACAATAACAGTGGAAATAATAAATCGTGGCGAGGTGTAGTCGGATGATTCCTCGAGTTTTCCGCACAGACGTTCTTCAGTGAGGGAAGCGAGATGGATGTGTTCTACAGGCAGTACAACACTTATCGTATACTGCTAAGTATCTTAGGACTCTGGCCATATCACAAGTCGATTTACTCAACGATTCACAGAATATCGGTCTCTGGCATTATGCTCGCCTATATAATTTTCGAGGTAACTAGAATTCATTATTTTTATGCCTGCAATTTATGTGCATCGCGACGTTTTATTGGAAATTCACTCGTTACAAATTCGTAAAAAGATAAATTTGTTATTGTATTGACACAATACAACGGTGTGGCGTCCTTCTTGACATAAAGAATTAAGAGAATGTGCTTTTAGGTATTATCGCTTTTTAAATCTGGTATTACATTTCGAGGTTGCATCGTAACGTTATCTTCAACCTGCCCAGTTGTGATCTATTTCATGCGATATGTCACTTTCGTAGCAGTGTTCCCAGTGGTACGTGATGTTCTAATTTGGACTCTTGTTCAACTTTAGTGAATTAAAGTTCAATGAAAAAGATTGATATATATTTTTTTATGTGGGTATAGACTAAATATATTTTTGACACTCTACGCACGACAGAGACCACGCTGAAAGATCAACTTGAAGATCAGATACTGATGAAATACGTCGATTATTCGTCTTATGTATTGTCCATTTTCCTATGTAAGGAAACATTTTCCATGTTCATAGAATTTGTCGCCGTAATCGCGATTATCTTAATGTCTAAATATTTCGTTCCGAACATTATGTAACCATAAAATTGTGAAACTTCCTTTATGTAATTGGCTTTATGAAAGAAAACGATGTATGCCGTATCCTTATATGGTAAATATGTGTTATTCAAAAGCAAAAAGTTACAAACTACTTCCGTCGTCGCGGTTACGAGACTAACATCATTTGCTAGTACAAAAACATTCAGATGCAAAGATATCATGGTATCATTAAACCTTCTTCTCATTTTAGGCTTATGTTGCTGGTGGATGTTATCCGTAGCTTCGTATGCTTTCACTCCGATAACGTTGGATCTGCTATTGCCCTTGAACGAATCTCGGAGACGTTATTTTTCCTACGTAACAATGTTTTCTCACGAACGCATAGAGTATATCGATATAGTTTGCGTGAATATTCTAGTTGTTCATGCAATTGGAATGTTGTCTCTGGCGGGTACGGAACTGATGTTGTTTGTGTTTGCTCACTGGATGTGCGGAATGTTCGACATAACTAGGTATGAATGAAAATGCCCACTTTTCTCCTTTTCATATGGTCATTGCGTGCAACAGATACCTTACAGCACTTACGACGTTACAGTGGTCATGATTTTCAGGTAAACATACGATATGCAAAACATTTAAACAATGCAATTTAAACAGGGAACGTGTTTATTACCTGATCCTTAACATTACTGTTGTAGAATTACAGTGAATTTATTTTAATTACGATTTACCTAACTCTCATTCTCCGAGTGGGTCCTTCTCAAACTTTCCTATTTTGCTCGTGTGTGCTGTATGTTTCAGATGAAGTTGTTTGTGTGTATTCATACGGCTACAATTTATTTTAGTCAAACGCAGCTTTCAATCCAATCGACCAAACAGAAATGGTTACCTGTGTGATCATTTAATTCTTACAAATATATCTCAATAGAGTCATTAGTGCGATAATTCGCCGGCTGTTGGCTGATTGGGGTTAATTCAAACAATACAAAGTGAAATTCCTTGTTAGGTCGTATTTGTCTAAAAATTTCTGCTCGTTTTTAGCTATCGATTACGAAAATCAATTGCGGGTCTGTCCTCGTCGAGGCAGATCGACCCGATTTTCAGGGACTTTCGCCACGTTGTGGACAGTCATACGAATACACTACAGTTGGTACATTCGACTATAATAAGTATTCGATGGTAAATATCTAAACTGATCTCACTTTATTTTCCATGCACTTCCTACCATCGTTTGTTGTGGAATTCATTCGCTGGATAAAGGATCATCGATTACGC
>NT_180230.1:0-427 GCF_000188095.3 Bombus impatiens | reverse complement strand
TAAAGAAATAATTGAGAGCAAAATCAACTGCAACATCCCATTGAAAATACCTGAACACATCGATCAAGCAGTAACAACATTTACAGGAACTATTCAAGAAGCAGCATGGGCAACCACTATACTTGAATCAACCAATAGACAAACAGAAATAATTCCGCCAGACATCCTCGAAAAAATTAGAGAAAAAAGGAAAGCGAAAGCAAAATGGCAAAAACATAAAAGAAAAGAAAACAAAAAACACCTAAACAAACTTGCAAAGGGAATAAAAAGCAAAATAGAAGAACACAACAACAACGAGTTCACAAAGTTCATTGAATCACTATCTGCACACGAGAACTACAACTGCTCTCTATGGAAAGCCACAAAAAAAGTAAAGAAGACAATGAAACTGGTCCCAGCAATCAGAAGAGCAGATAACACATGGCCA
>NT_180229.1:0-670 GCF_000188095.3 Bombus impatiens | reverse complement strand
CCAGATGTAGAGTTTTCTTAGAAGTGGTAACCACTTCAACAATAACGGCCCTCGGGCTAGCTGAACATGTACTGTGGAGATGCGTCGGCATCTGGTATCCATCATACCAGAAGATATATCTGCGTGTGGCGAGCCACGGGGCAGAAACTGTTGAAATGTTTACTGCCAAGTGCCGCTACAACTGTTTCTTTTTAAGAAGAGCTATACTATTACTCCACAGCTTTGTTAGACAAAACGTTCATCCCTTGACAGCGGCTACGTTCAACGACTGGTTGTTGCCTCCAGCCCAAGCCCACTATCATAAATCTCTAAAAAATACAATCGGTTTCAATGGCGACAATTGTTTAATTACACCTAAGGTAGAATCTAAATTACGCTGTTAAGGGATTTTGCCGAAGTTCCAGAGGGAAGGCTCCAATGTCCTTTCATCTTCGACATATATTTTTTTGTTAATTGATTATTTCTTAAACTTTCGCTGGAAGATGTCGTATCCTCGTTTCATTTTTCACAATTTTTTTCCGTTCCTTCGCCATTCTTTCGCTGGATGTCAAATGAGACGTATCGTTTGTTCTCAATATAAATGTTCATCATTAGATATCATACATTTCATCAGAAATATTATTCTGTATGCAACGATTCATTATTAAAAAATTGATACTTAGGTTTTACT
>NT_180228.1:258-509 GCF_000188095.3 Bombus impatiens | reverse complement strand
TTTTTACTTTATTGTTGCTTATCTTAAGGTTATAATCCTCCTTGGAGATATCTTTCTGTAGGGACTTGATCATTGTCTGTATGTAGATGACGTCGTCCACAAATATTGGTGGGGGAGGGGAGATTCTCTGTGAGTGTTGGTTTGGTGGCGGGTCTACGATTTCCATAGCGTCGTTTGAGGAATCCAATACGGCGAACCTGTTGTGGGTGGTTTTTTTTGTTGTTGTTTTTTTTTTTCTTTTGTTTTCTGTT
>NT_180228.1:0-216 GCF_000188095.3 Bombus impatiens | reverse complement strand
CACTTCTGCCACGGGGGAGGTAGCGCGGGGTAGCTGCGAGTCTGCTCCGGAGAGCCTGGTCGCGATTGCTGGGCCATCATCGAGCTAGTTAATTCGGAATGAATAACTAGTTCCGAGGCTATGAGACTAGTATTCGGGTTGGGGTTAAGTGCGTGAGTTTTTCTTCTCCCTAAAGGGTAGGGGACACTTGGCAGTGTTCACTTTCGGCGGTTGGGC
>NT_180227.1:0-481 GCF_000188095.3 Bombus impatiens | reverse complement strand
AACATATAACATACTACGTTATAACGTCATAACATATAACGTATTACTATATATCGTTATACCATATAACGTAATACGTCATAACGTCCTCCCATATAACGTAATATGCTACAACGTCATATCATATAACGTAATACGTTATTACGTCATACTATATAACGAAATACGTTATAACGTCATCCCATATAACGTCATACTTTATAGTGTCATCTCATATAACGTAATACATTATAACATCATACCAAATAACGCAATACGTTATAACGTCGTAACATATAACGTATTACGTTATATCGTTATACCATATAACGTAATACGTCATAACGTCGTCCCATATAACGTAATACGTTATAACGTCATAACATATAACGTACTACCTTATATCGATATACCAGATAATGTAATACGTTATATCGTTATACTATATAACGTATTACGCCATGACGTCCTCCCATATAACGTAATATGCTATAACGTCATA
>NT_180226.1:0-2754 GCF_000188095.3 Bombus impatiens | reverse complement strand
GCATCGCAAGTGCCGCAAAACGATTGAAATAAATTATATAATTCTATCATTCACAGTAAATACGACAGATGACAACAAATAACGCTAAGTATTAGTAACACTAAGTAACACACTTAAGCGCTATCTATTATTAGATAATATCGAATACATACTTATATAAAGATTAATTAAAAAGAGAGATAAAAAAATTTTACACGACTATCCTTATGCTTATGTTTTGTTCCTATTGTATGTCTTCATAAGTTCAAAACTATTTTCTTTGAACCACAATTTCCCCTTATTTAATACCGAATTCTTGTCGTTTGTCAACGAATTCTCGCCGTTTTCCACGAATTCTCGAAATGTGTCCACAAATTCATCCCATTTAACCACGAATTGTCCTCATTCTGGCACACATACTGGCTATACGACCACGCATACTGGCCATTCAACCACGCATACTGACCATTTCACCATACATACTGGTCATTCAACTACGCATACTGGCCATTCAACCACGCATACTGGCCATTCAACCACACATACTGGCCATTCTACCACAGATACTGGTCATTCGACCACGCACACTGGCCATTCGACCATAAATTCTCGCCGTTCACCCATAGATACTCGCTGCGCGTCCACGGAATCTCGTCGTGCACCCACGGTTTCCCGCCGTTCAACCACGATGCATTCACGGATTCTGGATGTGCATTCACGGATTCTGGCCGTGCATCCACTGATTTTGATCATGTATCCACTGATTTTGGTCGTTTCTCCACTGGTTCTGGTCGTGCATGCACGGTATCTGGCTGTGCATGCACGGTATCTGACTGTGCATGTATGGATTCTGACCGTGCATCCACTGATTCTGGCCGTACAACCACATATTGTGGCCGTGTATCCACAGATTCTCAACACTCGTGCAGGCATTCCCGCCAGTTGTCCACGCACTCACGTCGTCAGTTGTCGACGAATTTACGTTGCAGGAATTCTCGATGTCTGATGAAGTCGAAGGAGTGACTTCCTCGTTGGTTTCGTACTGTTTTAATGCTCTTATCACGACGCTCCAGTTCTCTGTTTCCTTTTCTTCTGCTGGAGTTAAATCTGAACAAAGATTTCAGTGATTTTATTGTACATTGTTTGCGAACAGACATTTAAACGATGACGGTTTATTAATGAACAAAGACTCCAATGAAATTATTATTGGATAACTAACATATTAATGTAGCGCATCGTCGAATTGAAATAAGACATAAATGCGCGATATGAATTTTAGGAATGGTTTATTAAAATCCGTTGCTCCCTTCTTAGAGAATGATAAACTTATGGTTAGGACATCTCAATGATTAACCGAAGCTACTGATGGTTCATGTGTCGGGGAACATATTGATAGTAACAAATTTACATCTATATGCACGTAATCGCGAATAAACTGTGAATTTTTATGCATTTATTCTGCATACATGCTTCTTTTATTGCACGTATAAAAATAAAAATTCCTAAACATTCGCAGTCTAGTCGTAATACTAATATAACTGTCACGGTTTTTTTTTTAGGAAGAGAAAGAAGTGCAAGAATACCTGTTCTTTGATCCGTTGAAACTGTTGGGGTGACCATGGTGTAAACCACGGATTTCCAGGTGCCATAAGGATCTGAATCAAGTGACAGTGTGCCAGGCATCATGTCCGAAAGGTACGGCATAATTGGTGTCTTTTTATTAAAATCTGGATCGTACTCCGACATCGAATCAACCATTAAGCGCGTTATGTTAAATAAACTCCACACGTTAGTTTCGAAAACGCGTCTATACAGGTCAGCAGATTGTGGCTTCTTGTTCTTGAAATCGTAAATATTTTGGCTAACAACCCTAGCGGAATTAATTAGCAAGCTCACGCCCCCAAATTTCGCCTTCGCAGATTCAATGCTTTCTAATACGTCCTTGTCGAACCTCACCTAAAAAGTTAAAAACTATCATCCGATTATTCACTATGAAAACATTACATATCATTGTTAATTCAGGGTTTCGTTAAAATATGAAAATTTTATAATGTGAGATTTCTATCGGATTACTTGTATTTTGATAGTTTTGTCATCATGTTAATTATTATCTTATTGAAACATTAATATTATATTAGGTTGATCTACATCAAATAAGATTTGAAATCCACCTAGTTTCTTCCACATATAAGTATAAATAGCAAGTAATTTCTTTGCTATTTAATGTATTTTGTCGAACTTATTCGCGGAGAGACGCGTTCGCGATATAACGCGTCTATGACAGTCGTAATTTCTCGTCTCGATACGCTAATCGACGCCACGAATCAGCAGATCGCCTATTTCGGTTAAAATAATAGGGTGGTTTGAATGACATTCATACTGAGTTAACAATTACAATATCACCATTTCTTTCCAACAATCTTTGAAGAATATAAATGCTATGAACGTTATGTGTAATAAATGTAGAAATTGTTTTTAGCAAAGCGTTATTCGGTGACGACGATGTCGGAAAGGAAAACTAGTGATGGGTAGTAAATAAAGTAATAATTTCAAAACGATTGAAATAAATTATATAATTCTATCATTCACAGTAAATATACGACAGGTAACAACAAATAGCACTAAGTATTACACATTTAAGCGCTATCTGTATTTGATAATATCGAATACATACTTATATAAAGATTAATTAAAAAGAGAGATAAAATATTTTACATGACTATCCTTGTGCTTATGTTTTGTTCCTATTGTATGTCTTCATAAATTCAAAACTAT
>NT_180225.1:0-477 GCF_000188095.3 Bombus impatiens | reverse complement strand
TCGGCGTTAGGGGAGCTGGTGTTGCGACAAAGGGGAAGGCAGACATCTTGGCAGCCATCTTAGTGACGCACGACGGTAGCGCCGCCGAGGCGTCCCTCGGGAGACCAGTGAACTACAGTGTAGTGCTAGGGTGGTAGGTGCCCGAACTACGTTACCGACGGTGAGACAATTTACCGACGGTGGGATTTACTGACGACGGCAAGTTATCGACGGCTCTATAAAGAGAAATTAACTTGTCGACGGTGAGTGCTAAGTACATTTCACCTTCATCGACGGTAGCGACAGCGCCGACATTCCGTGAGGGAAAGTGGGGATAAAAGAGGGAAAAAAAAGAAAAGGATATCAGAATGGCCTCGCGGGGTCAATCTCCACCTGCTACAAAAGCAAGAATGGTTCCCCAACCGCTAAAAACACAAAAGGTGGAGGGGAGAAGCCTGGAGCAGGAGAAGAAAAAGAAAAGAGAGGAGGAGGAAAAAG
>NT_180224.1:252-537 GCF_000188095.3 Bombus impatiens | reverse complement strand
ATGAATTACGTTATATGGGACGACGTTATGACGTATTACGTTATATGGTATAACGATGTAACGTATTACGTTATATGTTATGATGTTTTAACGTAACACTTTATATGGAATTCATGTTATAACATAATAGATTATATGGTATAACGTTATTACGTATTACGTTATATGGGATGACGATACAACGTATTACGATATATGTGACGACGTTATGACGTATTACGTTATATGGTATGACGTTATAACGTATTACGTTGCATGGGATTACGTTATAATGAATCACGTTAT
>NT_180224.1:0-235 GCF_000188095.3 Bombus impatiens | reverse complement strand
GCGTTATGACGTATTTCGTTATATGGGATGACGTTATACCGTATTACGTTATATGGTATGACGTTATAACGTAATAGTTTATATGGTATGACGTTATAAAGTATTACGTTATATGGGAGTACGTTATAACGTGAGTACGTTGTATGTATGACGTTATAACGTATTACGTTATATCGGATTATGATATTATGAATTAAGTTATATGGGACGACGTTATGACGTATTACGTTATGTG
>NT_180223.1:0-409 GCF_000188095.3 Bombus impatiens | reverse complement strand
CCATAGTTGGCCTCGGTAGCGTCATTGGGACGAAAATTCATTCTTTCCCGAGATCTCATCGGCGAAGGGAGTAGCACACGTTTGAGTTAGAGCAAGTATACCTACCCTCCCGTTGACGTGGATTCGTTATCGAACCTAAGACCACTATCACTAGTGTCCCGAGGGCCTAATCGCCGCTGTTGATTGTCGAATCGGTAGTGTTCATACTCGTTGTATCGGGCCGTATCTTCGTTATAACACAACCCTGGTCAACCCCAAGGGAGGTCTATCAAACGCCCACAACCCTATTCCTGACTCTTCTCCGACATATCTTTTTACACAGAATATTTTATCAAATGTTCGTGTTACGTCGCGTAACACTTTACCTAGCCCAGGCCACACACCGCGGGCAAGATGGCAACCAGATGTC
>NT_180222.1:0-1243 GCF_000188095.3 Bombus impatiens | reverse complement strand
ACAAAGTCCAAGCGTAATCAAATCCTTACAAAAACGTTCGTCACAGTTGTAAAACTCTGCATTATATATCTGATTCGTTATGCTAATCTGGTACATGAGATATGTACGTGCTTACTTCGTCCGGTATTTCTTGGTGATATTGCATAGTGCTATTGTGCAGCATGCGCCCAATAAAAAAACGGAACTCAAAAGGTGGATGCTCCTCGTTTGGGTTGCGATATATCGTATTGTTCTTTCGTTTCCCCTCCGAGACAAACAGCGTGCGATTTTGAGAGAGAATGGTGCAACCCATACGATCTCCTAACCAATAATTGTGCCCGCTTATGAATCCCCCGGGTGGCACGGCACTGGTGTCCAAAGCTTAAAGAATATATGATACTGCGTTGGAAACATCTGATGATACTATTCGCAATAAGGATTTTAAGCGGTAAGGAAGTTGAATGTAGAATTTGGCGTTTCGTGTTTAAAGCCAGAAGATTCAGTTCGTTAGAATAAGAAAAACAGCTACGACTATGACCGTCGCCTTTCCGCACCTCAAACGAAGGAAGTAGTTTCTTGCGCAATGTGCGGAGGAAGTCTAAGGGTCAAGGTTCAACTCGACTAAAAATTGTGCAGTTGATACAACCGCAACATAATCGTCGCTAGAAGAATTCTGGCGGTTGCATAAGAGTTGCTTTTACTGTTATTAATTTTTCACGGTGTAAATGCGTTTTAAATGCAAACAAGGGATGCGACATGTCACGAAACACAGCCGCAAGCACGGTGTATAGTTATTCAAATTCTATATCCGTTTATGTTTGTACGTTGATATTTTATGGTTATACGATTATGTGCTATATATTTAATGTGATTTGCTTTATCCTTCTTTTTGTACGCAATTGGCCGGCAGTAGAAATTCATTCACACTACCTAAAAACATTCTGTTTACCTCTTAGACCCCAAAATATCTGGTTGTCAACAGCATTACGAAATTCATCAACCTCCGTCCGACATCTGCTGGAATTCAGAAGATCCACATTTTTCAAAACCGCGTACGCTGGAAGTACCTGCCTCATGGTCACTAGGTCCAGCGTGGTCGCTTGGGTCGACACGTAAATCGTTGTTAATGATAAAAGGGATAGCCATATCCACGAAGTAACTTTTCCGTTCTGCATGCTCTGGAATAGGATTTGCACTCGGATTATTCAAATTCTCTGTTGAAAAAAATGGTCAACCATACAAATGACCATTATTCTTTCTTATA
>NT_180221.1:0-390 GCF_000188095.3 Bombus impatiens | reverse complement strand
TGTGCCTGACTAGTACAGCTGTGTCATCCGCAAATGTCAGTATTTTGTTACTTGTTGGTATGTTGGCCGTGTATAGTGCTTATAGTATTGGTCCTAAGACGCTTCCTTACGGAACCCCTGCCTTGATGTCTTTAACTTCAGAGTATGTGTCCTTAATTTTTACTACGATGGTTCTGCTGCTTAACTAAGATTTTATTAAATGGTATATCTGCTCCGGGAATTGTTTTCTGATTGATTGAAGTAGGCTTTCGTGGTTTATTTTGTCAAATGCTTTCTCGATGTCCATAGAGAGGACTGTGCAGTATTGTTTTCTAATGCTAGTATTATTTCACTAGTGAGTCTCTGCATTTGCTCTATCGTGGCGTGTTTGTTTCTGAATCCAAATTGGTG
>NT_180220.1:0-466 GCF_000188095.3 Bombus impatiens | reverse complement strand
TTTGATAACTTCCTGGACACCCTGGACAATAGATTCATAGCTGGAGGGGACTATAACGCCAAGTACACCCAATGGGGCAGCAGACTGGTTACAGTAAGAGGCAGAAACCTCTGAAACAGAATAATAACCAAAAACCTCAACTACCTCACCACATACGAACCCACATACTGGCCCACCGACACTAACAAAATACCCGACCTTCTGAACGTCTTCGTAACTAAAAATATCTCATCAAGACACGTCCAAATCAACTTCTCGGCCGACCTCTCTTCTGATCATTCCCCCGTGATAGCAAGTCAGTTTAACAATCATCGAGAACACACCAAATGGCTCCATTCACAACCAACACACCAACTGGCAGCTGTTTAGAGAAGTCCTTACTCACTCAACTTCAGCCCTAATCTCACTAAAAACTAAGGAAGAAATTGAAGCAGCCACGGAATATTTAAACACGAGCATAATAAAC
>NT_180219.1:0-737 GCF_000188095.3 Bombus impatiens | reverse complement strand
TAGAGACGTTGTCTGTGTTTGGTGAATTGGGGACACTATTTTGAGAAAGGTCCCTGTGGCTATTCGGATTATTTTGGATTCCTTGTACTGCTCGGGCATAGGAGGTTGAAGTAGTGGTGAATTTAGGAGGACTGGGTGCTTGATTGGTTAAGGGGATCGAGGTAGTAGTGAATTTAGGAGGACTGGGTATTTGATTGGTTACATCTTTTGCTCTGAGTTTAGGGTACTTTTTTGTATACAGGATTTTGTAGGCTGAGCAGCCTTTGTAGTTGGCAGGATGGTCACCTTGACAGTGGATGCACTTCGCTGGGGTTTCCGGTGATTTACTGCACTGGTCAGTGGGGTGTGTACCTGTGCATTTAACGCAGCGGAAGGTATGGTTGCAGTATTTCTGCGTGTGACCGTACCTTTGGCACCTTTTGCATTGCACTATCCCTTTTTTAACAAGCGGTGGTTCGAATTTAACTATTACGTTCAATAGCCGACTGATTTTGTAAATTTCCTTATTGTTGTTTTATGTCTATAAAAAATAAGGATAACGGGTCTTTCGAGACTCTATGCCTTATATTACTTACGTTGATGACTTCGTGGCCGAGTTTGGAGAGTTCGAATTTGAGTTCATCTATGTCTGCTGAGTGGTGGATGTTGCGTAGAACCACTCGAAAAGGTCTTTCTTATTTGAGTTGGTAAGTGTGAAAGTTGGCGTTCAAGGTCTTAAGCAGTTTGGTGATTTTTCT
>NT_180218.1:0-900 GCF_000188095.3 Bombus impatiens | reverse complement strand
AAAGTGAACAGATTCGAAACTAACCATTTTCAACAAAACAATAAAAAACTCGACACGTTTGTCATGAAACTATAACTTGCAAGTGTGATAAGGAGTCTGTTCCAGAGGCACTATATGTTCGGCAAGATAGTGACATGAAATATATATAGGAAATCCTACAGACTACAATGCAAGAACTCGAAGTATCGATTACGTTGCAGCGAAATGCAACAGTAAAAGAATAGAATACGGTGTGTGAAGTGTGTTGGGCGATCACACTCCGAACTTATGCCCGATAAACAGATATACATTTGTGAGCCAGGAAATGAAAAACAGGAAGTCAGGCCCTATACAGAAGATACTCGATTCATTTAGAAATCAAGAAGCGCGCTGAAATGACAGAGAAGCGGAAGAAGAGTAAAATAAAATCCTTCGCCAACTTCGTAAGCTCGCCAAAGAGCTTCACACGTTTTCACCCCTTTAAGAACAATACTCCTGATCAAAGTAATCCCTTGTCTCGGTAGAGCGCACGATAAGTATGGACAACATCGTGAACCTGATGGACAGCATAGACCTCTTCAAGGAATTGTTCCATGTTCATTTGACGGAGGTGAACGCATTATCGCTAAGATGGCACGGATAAACTCTGACAAATTTACCACAAGTGACTTTGGATGTCGAACAAACTTCGAAATTGCGAAATTCATTACCAATCCGCCTATTTCTAATAATCGTAGGTTACTACTGCTGCAGTCCCTGCAAGCTCTCTCGTTTGAAGTGGTCTTGCTGGCAAAGACGAATCTCACGGAGAGGCATAAAGTCCTGTTCAATGGTCTTCGTTTCGAAAGGGTGTGACCACTTGAACCCGAAGTTCGGGAGCGGAACGGCTTTATCATTTAATTCATTTCGATTAGCATGGCA
>NT_180217.1:0-248 GCF_000188095.3 Bombus impatiens | reverse complement strand
ATAACGTTATAACGTATTATGTTATATGGTATAACGTTATAACGTATTACGATATATAGTATAACGTTATGACGTATTACGTTATTAGGTGTAACGTCATATTGTATAACGTTATATCGTATTACGTTATATGGTATTACGTTATGACGTAATACGTTATATGGTATAACGTTGTAACGCGTTACGTTTTATGGCATAACGTCATATAGTATAACGTTATAACGTAGTACGTTATATGGTATTACGTT
>NT_180216.1:0-349 GCF_000188095.3 Bombus impatiens | reverse complement strand
TAATGGGATATTCCCTTTCCGGAAAATGTAAGAGACAATAAGCTAACACCCAAGCTAACGGCACTCTCAAGTACGGTGTGTATTGAAAACTCGCAAATGATGGCCACTGGAATCTGCGTGTAACTAGCAATAAACCCTCGTGAAGCACTGAATGAGACAAAGAAACCGATAATTCTAAAACCATGGCTAGTGCCGCCGAATGTTAGTGAGTACTATAGGATTGTGTTTAGGCAAAATTTCTCCATCGTCAACATTATACTTAAACTACTCAGGTGACTTAAACATGGGAAGTATTTGTAGACTTTCTTTTTCTCCGCTTTGAGGAGGTAATCTCTGTTCTCGTAGCGGA
>NT_180215.1:0-330 GCF_000188095.3 Bombus impatiens | reverse complement strand
TACGCTGCGCAAATGTCTCTGCGCCGATTATATAAGGTTGTCCGAAAGGTAAAATGTCTCTGCGCCAATTATATAAGGTTGTCCGAAAGGTGTCTTTCCTTTACAGACACGTCTTTTACAACAACGCATCTTTATACAAACATGAAACCTAATGTCTCAAACGTTGTGATTTTTACCGTGATAAAACAAAATGGATCGTACGTAATTCGATAAAATAATATAAAATGAAAGATGTTGTGCATCCATTATCTCCTTATAAAAGGAAACAAATTTTTCGGACCATCTAATATTTCAATTTTACTACAATACAATAACGACTTTACATTTCGA
>NT_180214.1:2666-3095 GCF_000188095.3 Bombus impatiens | reverse complement strand
CTGGGCAATAGATTCATAGCTGGAGGTGACTATAACGCCAAACATAGTCAATGGGGCAGCAGACTGGTCACAGTAAGAGGCAAAAATATCTTAAACAGCATAATAGCCAACTACCTCACCACATACGGACCCTCGCACTGGCCCACTGACACTAACAAAATACCCGATCTACTTGCCTCCTTCATAACTAAACATATCTCGCCAAGATAACCCCCCGGCTGATCTCTCCTCCGATCATTCCCCCGTGATAGCAACAATCAGTTCAACAATTATCGAGAATACACCTAATGGCTCCATTCACAACCAACACCAACTGGCAGCTGTTTAGAGAAGTCTTTACACACTCAACTTCAGCCTTAACTTCACTAAAAACTAAGGAAGAAATCGAAGCAGCTCCGGAATACTTAAACACGAGCATAATAAACGCCA
>NT_180214.1:0-396 GCF_000188095.3 Bombus impatiens | reverse complement strand
AAAAAAAAAATACGAAATCAAAACTAAAACCCTAGCGCTGGGCATACCGCGTCCACAGTAGTATGCTTCCTTCGAAATCTATATTGTCTACTGTGAAACGGATCTGACCCAATACATCTTTCTATCAGCAATTTGAAGCACTTCTCAAAAATTTTAGTTATTACTGGTAATGTGCTTATGAGTCGAAATGCATCCAATGACGTAAAATCTTTACCTGGTATAGGAAGTTGAATTACTCGTGCTATTTTCCACTTCTTCGGTATTCTGCCCTCCTCTGTTATGCGGTTCAACACTCTGTACCTTCATTGCTTCTTTTGTTTACTATAAGTTTGATAATTTCTCCAGGCATACCACCTATACCTAATGCTTTTTAGAGTTGCGTTTCCTAGTGATCTC
>NT_180213.1:0-554 GCF_000188095.3 Bombus impatiens | reverse complement strand
GGTCCAATGTATAAGCATTATACTTGCTAACACATTATACTCCTTTGTAGTTTAAAATATCCTCGCCAACTTCTCTCACTGCTCGAAAGTCGTAATAGTCCCAGAAACATCACATTTAATTTCTACTCAAATTTAACCATATTTAAACGTTATCAAATCGCTTCATATTTCGTGACATTTCCTAAAACATGCATACAATACATTTTTCGGTATTTATTTCTAGTTTGCTTTTTTCTTTTCCAAGAAAAATTTGTACTTTGCCTTGCCTACCGTGGGCGGTCAGTTTGATCATTCGATGGAATATTCTACTTATTCTTAAAATAAATACAATCAGTGCAAAGAAAAGGCTATATCAAGGTCAGATGACAAACAAAATTAGTAATAACAAATGATAACAACTGTTACACATGTGACCTTGTCATAAACCATAATTCATCCCTGAATCAAGAGGGCCACTCAGTCCCATATAATGACCCTAAGGAAACGCCACAAAATTTAGAATTTTTATGGTCAATTGATACAAACATTTTAGAAGCGCGAAATGTTCTTTAGGG
>NT_180212.1:0-447 GCF_000188095.3 Bombus impatiens | reverse complement strand
GCCCGGGCGCAAGAGCCTACACTAGAGAGAACGTCCCAGACGCCTCCAATACCCGAGCTCACATACAAAATTTACGTACCATTTTCCTGAACTCGACTGACGAAGCCTAATGACTATTGCTCAACGTAATAAAACACGTCTAAAAAAATTATATCGTTAAAATAAACATCAGTAAACTTGGAATTATAATTGTAATTTACAGCAATATTAGCAGCGTGGTTATACTTTACATTACATTTACACGTTACACGTTACATTTTCTTACACCACTGAAGAGACTTTTATTGACACACACAAAAATGTTACAAAGTTGACGCAAACTCACAATGATCACACACTCGCGACATAAGTGACAATGGTCTTAGGTTCACTAACAAGTCCGCGGACAACGGGATGGCAGTCGTAGAATCTAAGTCGGATTCTTTGTTAATATTCACTGACCGTAAG
>NT_180211.1:0-457 GCF_000188095.3 Bombus impatiens | reverse complement strand
CTAAGTATGTAACCTATTTTCTGTATCGTTATTAAGCACTATTGTCGTCCCATCGCATCATTGATATGTGAATTCCAAAACGATAAGTCGATTTATACGAGTGACAACTCTAAAATTGCGAGTAAGATTATAATGATATTTATCGTTCAAAAATACTGTAAGCTTGAGTAGTGAAATGATTGTATCGTCCGATACAAGGCACGAAGATATGTTGATAGTCCGATAAGTTACCTATAAAAGTCAAATCTTACAACCTGGTAATGTCAGTTCCTTCCTAAAAACTGACTATAGGAAGGTGTGTTATTTTTCAATCGTCAGAAATAAATCTGTTGGAATGAGAGGTGAGTAATTTTACCTGTGATATAATTCGCAACCACGTATGTTGCTTTCGGGGTTTTATCTTACTTTGTTATGTTCTTATATCGCATATTTTAGACGTATATTCTTTGAGAAAATA
>NT_180210.1:0-449 GCF_000188095.3 Bombus impatiens | reverse complement strand
CCTGAGTTGATCGGCCTTAACAAGTGGAGCAAGGGCAGTCATGGCATCCGCCAAGGCACCATCGTAATCCTCAGGGAAGATAACGTACCATCAATGCAGTTCCAATAACGTTCCATCATTAAGGATGGAATCATCCGGATGGAGTCATCCGGACAGCTTTGCAAACGGCAACGAGCGTCTTGGATCGAGGCGTCAGACGGCTCGTACCACTGCCAAGTCCAACCGATCCCGCGGCTCCGGCTAACCAGCAACCGAGGAGGAATGGCATGGAAGCTTCGATCAATTCTACTCATTGATAATTTTGATCGGTGCCGTCTCAACGACGGGAGGATGTTACGTCCCGTTGCCTTTTACACACCCATCACTGGGTTTCCTTCGCGGTATCATCCTCACAGAAGTTAATTGCCTTTACGTTGTTAACTTCTTCGTGATTGCTTCTTCGTATTTCC
>NT_180209.1:0-403 GCF_000188095.3 Bombus impatiens | reverse complement strand
TCCGTATGATCAAACACCTTATCTGCATGCGATTGATATCGTTGTATACCAACATTGAAACAATTGAAATAGCTTCTGAAGTTTTTGAAATATTCTAAAACGTATATTTCTAATGTGAATGACCACAGATAGAACTCAATATCAACACGTAAATTATTGCGTGTCAAATTGTTGAGAATTGTGGATCTTTGAAACCGAAATAATGTTATAGGAACACTAAATTTACACTGAGGATTCATATTAAAATAGTAATATATTTATTTTATGGACGATTCCTTATATATTCGTCGATACATACATGTACGCGTCTCAGCACTTTCTTCCATACCTGACTGTTAACCAACTGACTAGTTTACACTCATCTGTTTTCGAGACGCCGCGCACACACATACCTCTACACACT
>NT_180208.1:0-600 GCF_000188095.3 Bombus impatiens | reverse complement strand
CGTTTGCCAGTTGCATTAAACGTTAGTTAACGCTACCCATTAAACGTGAACTATTGGATAAGCACTTACGAAGTAACAAAACCCTGACAGACGAAGGTACAAGGATTGTTTTCCTACAGCCAAGAAAATGCTTACAGAGGCACTTCCAGACTGGGAATTCAATCTAATAGTTACCGAAAATACACGACAGACGAAGGTACAAAGATTTGTCTTCCTACAGCCAAGAACGTGCTACAGATGCACTTCTAGACTGGGAATTCAATCTAGTTATCAAAGACACTATAGACGAACAATACCCATCACACACTAATACTCTTAACTTGAAGAGAAACAGTAATAATAGTAATAATAAAAAAAAATTTTTTTGAAATAGTCCTTAGACTATTTTTGGTGGCAGCAACTACCGTATTAATCAGAAATCTAAATCAATATTTCATACACAATAATATCATTTCAATATTTTCCTTACGATTAAACTCAAGTCAAACGGAAAATAAATTTAATAAAATTTAAATTTAAAATTTGATTGATTTAAACAAATAAGTACGTAACAATATTATGTTTTGCAAAGTTGGATCCGTAGCCAATTCTCGTCGAGTT
>NT_180207.1:0-366 GCF_000188095.3 Bombus impatiens | reverse complement strand
CGTCCAGGGGTAAGAAGAGGAGGATAGCAATCACAACCCCGGATGTGTCCGAAGAGTTAGCGACGCAGATAAGGACGAGTTCGGCCGCGGACGTCAGCGCGGGCCTGATGATGCACGTCTCCGAGATCATGCGGGTTGCGACGATGTCGTCCAACCTCAAGGGAACGTACATCAGATCCCCGAAGGACGCTGCGAGCTATATCACCGCCGCCTGGAAGACGGAATCCTCGAGGAGGACGAAGCCAGCGCGGAACAGCGACAACGTAGACACGAGGTTGTCCGTGCTGGAGGAGGAAAAGGCAGCCCTCCGCCAAGAACTGAGGAGATTGGCTGCTCGCTCTCACGAGTGCCCGCGGTGCACCGGCG
>NT_180206.1:0-404 GCF_000188095.3 Bombus impatiens | reverse complement strand
AAATAAAAAGAAATTATCAAATAAGAAGGGACGTAAAGATAGGAGACGGCTTGAAAGGCCCGTTGAGGTTAACGTCTCTACACAAACTTCCCCTCCAATGGTCTAGGTTGGAAGAAGAAACGGGGACGTGAGAAACAAGTTTGAACACAGTAACAAAAGGAAAACTGTGTCGCCGCTTGAGGACACGAAGGTTGGTGGGATGAAAAGGGCGAAGAGAGGTGATCCTTCGTATGTAGAAGAGGGGCGAAGTTGACCCCAGGGATAGAGAAACCTACGACTCTGGAGGCGAATGAATTATTCAAGTGGGTAGAAAAGAAAAAAGACGGGTGAAAGAAAGGAGGAACAATGAGGAAAGGAGGCCACCGGTTAACGAAGGCCGGAGGGAAAGGTTGCCTAGAATTCGA
>NT_180205.1:0-427 GCF_000188095.3 Bombus impatiens | reverse complement strand
TTATTTGTGGGAACATGTTGGTTGAGTCGTTTTTGGAGATGTTTTTTGTTTTATTTGTCCAGTATTGGTTATAGAGTTTGCGAATTCTTGTTTCATTTGCGCCTTTATTTTGTATAGTAGGTACTTTAGGAATTCTAATTCTTCTCTTTGGTCATAAGAATAGTTAAGTTTTATGTTGTTTATCTTGGAGATTACGTAGCTTTTGTCTCGATGTAGCTCTTTTATTTTGTTGTTGATATAGGGATCTTTTGGAGAGCGATTTGTGTATGTTTTTCTATTTCGTCTATGAATGAGTCGATTTGTCTGTTTGTTAGGTTGACGTTGTTATAGATCTGTAGGTCGCAGTTATGTTCGAGTATGTTTTGAAATTTTTTTCCAGCCTGTCTTTTTGTAGTTGCAGTTATTTTGTCATTTAGAATTGTTTTGT
>NT_180204.1:0-358 GCF_000188095.3 Bombus impatiens | reverse complement strand
TATTTCAACACAAACATTGTGTCTTCCACAGAATACTAATCCTAATTTTAAAATTAAATTCTAACATTCAATAATACACATACATACGTATATGGAAACTTGAATATCACTTTAGAACTTTTCTTGTAATTTCTATTAGGTAGATATACTGTACATGTGAATGTGTGCGTAAGCGTCAGAGGGCGTCCAGGTTTCAGTTGAGACAGCAGACGATTGGAGCCTGTTAGAAGAATCTAGAAGAGTCGGTTGACAACAAGTGTGCGTGCAAGAAGGTTATCGAGGTCTTCGGAGTGTAATATGTAAGTATAGCTGTGAACTATTTGTATTTCCGAATCCTCTCTATACCTTAACAATTTCA
>NT_180203.1:0-345 GCF_000188095.3 Bombus impatiens | reverse complement strand
ACGTAATACGTTATAACGTCGACCCACATAACGTAATACGATATAACGTCTTCCCATATAACGTAATACGTTAGAACGTAATACCACATAACGTAATGCGTTATAACGTCATACCATACAACGCAATAAGTTATGTCATACCATATAACGTAATACGTTAGAACGCCATCCCGTATAACGTAATACGTTATATCGTTATACCATATAACGTAATACGTTATAACGTCGACCCATATAATGTAATGTGTTATAACGTCATACATTATAACGTAATACTTTCGGACGGTACACCATATAGCGTAATACGTTTTAACGTTATGCCATATAACGTAATACGTTATAACG
>NT_180202.1:0-606 GCF_000188095.3 Bombus impatiens | reverse complement strand
AATCATTCAATGACTTATATACTATATTTTCAGAATTATGAATTTGAAGAACTGTATTATCCGGATATCGTCAATATGCAGAATTATTTAAGAGCTCGTCACAGAACTCCTATGATCACCTCAATGACCCATCATATCGCCCTAATCTCTTCCTGAAATTCTATCAGTACGGTCGATCGAATTAATGTTAACTTAGCTAAACGACCTCGTTAGATTTGTTTGCGCTTAATTTGCAACGAGTCATGGATTGAACGCTGCACGCGTGAGACGCATGAGAACAGCGGGCAGAGTGAAAATTAATTAACTTACGAACGAATTTGGAATTTAAATCGTGGAAATTACTAACTATCCTTTAAAAGGTAATAATAAATAAATTTTCACTACATAATTATGTAAAACTAATCGCGATCGCAGCCAATCAGCTCACATTATCATTTACTACACAATTCATAATTGTATAATGGCTACTAATTACGTATTGATGCAATTAGAAATTGTATATTTAAATATTAATATGATTATCCGGGTTCACCGCGTGGAGGTTGCTGCGAATGGAGATCCACCTAAAACTAAAAATTGAATTAGATCTTAAGATAATCATGAAAA
>NT_180201.1:0-384 GCF_000188095.3 Bombus impatiens | reverse complement strand
GGTATAACGTCATATGGTATAACATTATTACGTACTATGTTATATGGAATAACGTTATAACGTATTACATTATATGGTGTAACGTTATATCGAATTACGTTATATGGTATAAAGACATAACATATTACGTTATATGGTATAACGTTATAACGCATTACATTACGTGGTATAACGATATAACATATTACGTTATATGTTATAACGATATAACGTATTACGTTATATGGTATTACGTTATATGGTATAACGATATAAGGTATTTCGTTATATGGTATAACGTCATTAGGTATAACGTTATACGTATTACGTTATATGGTATAAGCTCATATGGTATAAACTTATAACGTATTACGTTATATGGTATAACGTCATATGGTATAACGT
>NT_180200.1:0-366 GCF_000188095.3 Bombus impatiens | reverse complement strand
TTGGAATATGTAATTTATGACGGAGAAGTTCGTCCCAATCCGGGTAATATGCACGCCTTGATTTCTTTACCTGCGTCAACGACTGTCACACAGCTCAGACAGTTCATAGGTTTAGCTTTTTATTTCCGAAAATTCGTCCCTAAATCTTCACGGGTAACGAAACCCTTGTATGCGCTTACTTCCGATAATAAAAACATGACTTGGACGGATAGGCATGGAAAAATAAGGCAAAAGGTAATTTCCGCTCTGACCGACGCGCCGGTGTGAATGGTATTTGACCCGAACTATCCGATATAACTTCATATCGACGCTAGTTCGAATGGATATGAGGTTATTTTAATGCACAAGATTGAAGGTAAAAATAGA
>NT_180199.1:0-1079 GCF_000188095.3 Bombus impatiens | reverse complement strand
GCCCGTGGCCGTAAAAATGCCCGTAGAAAGGTCCAGGGTCCACTTGGTCTGCGAAACGAGCGACTTACAAAAAAAGCTCAAGGACCTTCGACAAGGAAAAATCATTTCCCTACCCCGGAAGAAAACATTCTCTTTCGGGGACCACGGCAATCTACCATCTCAAAATAAATGCTCGATTGTTGTAGTGTGCGGTAAAACTACTGTTTAGAGGACCTACCACCAATGACCTTGAGATATGTTATCAAGGTTACTTTTCTGAGTGATTTTCAAAAAGTTTTAGTCGCTGATCTTGCCGCTCGTCTGTAAAAATTTTGGCAAACAAGGCAAAAACTTTGGGTCAATAATTTTGTAATTCCACCAAATGCCCAAACTAGACAAATAACTGAAAAAAAAATAATTTTGCTTCACACGAGTTAAGGTTAGAGTTAATATTAGAGTTAGGTTTAGAGTTAGGTCGTCGTCACGCCAAGGAAGTTCTGGGTCCTCCTCGGACGTGCACAATGGCCTAAGGGATAGCGTTGAGAGGGGAGGTGCCTCTCAATGCCCAAACTAGACCTGATGCCTGAGACTTAGGTTAGGGTTAGCAAACAAAATCAAACCCAAACCTAATGTTAGTGGTTAGGCGAATATAAATATTTACATTAACTTTAAAGATATAGATTGAGAGGTTTATTCAATATTTAATTATTCTAAAGAGAACTTCGAACTCATAATTTCGAAAATTGCGTTTGCGCTAAGTTGTTTCTGTTTCACTCGCCTCAGTCATATCATTTTGTTTCGAAATTGTATGGGGTTTGCTATATAAAAATCTTCGTTTTTTCCAGGACTACGATCGTTTAACGCCTCGAACAGAGTGCATGTTACTCGAGACCATCCCCTCCACAACATATCCGAAATTCAACAAAATTGGAGTTGAAATTCCCATTTGTGCATAATTACCGAAATGATAGTTGCTGTTCATCACTGACCCAGTGATGAACAATGTCCAATTTCCTCACATTACAACGGGTCATGTTTGCTGTTTAACAACACATTTCTTTGGACTTTATCAGAAAATGTGTAATAACGAATAGTTAAAT
>NT_180198.1:0-514 GCF_000188095.3 Bombus impatiens | reverse complement strand
CCGCCACGGCCGCGGCGTCGCCGCATCCCATGCCGCGAGGGTCCCGTGCCGACGGTCATAACGTCGGGTTCCTTCAACCCTCTCCGAGACCCCTTAGTTCGTGTGTTCCCTTCGCCAGACGCATGAGCGTATCCGGGGGCCTAGCGGCCCAACCCCTGACGGCCAGGGTTGCTCGATGACGACGCAGCGGGGCCCGCTTTACAACCCGCGGCTGCGCCGGTACTGGGGTATCCCTCCCCTGCACCGTAAACGATTTTGTAGTTCGTTTCTCTGTCCATTGTGATTCTGAAGTCGCCGAGGTCGTCAACAAGGGTTTCCATCCTGGTGCCACTCACTCTTTCGCACCCTGCCGTGGCCAAGGCCAGCGCAGGGTGACGGGGAACCCCACAAGAAGGTGAGGTGAGTGGTCTTGGTAGATACGGTCCCACCAATTTCTCCGAGATTCTCCGCACCGGATCGGGGGACGGAGACGCCGACCAGTCACCATCAGGCTATAGGAGAACATCAGATTCAT
>NT_180197.1:0-718 GCF_000188095.3 Bombus impatiens | reverse complement strand
CGACGTATTCCGACGCCAGACCCGCCCAGCCGAGGCAGCAAACGTCCTAAGGCGTCCTAAGGCTCGAAGTGAGCGCCGAAGGTCCAGTGGCTGTGGAGGGTCAGGCCCAGATACTTCATGCTGGTTCTGACCCAGATCTCAGCCCCCTCCAACCTCAGGCGGTAACCCACCGGAGGCGTCCCGCGATCGGTCCTGCGGCAGAACCACATTGCCTCGGACTTCTCAGGGGACACCCTCGGCCCCAATCCCTTGATCTCGGCGACCACGCAGGCCACCGCCAGCTCCGCCAGACGGACGGTTCTGCCCCACGCTGCGCCCCAGACCAGCACCAACGTGTTGTCGGCGTAGGACCCCAGTGCCGAGTTCGGAGTGTTAAGGTATAGAGCCCAGGTAGAGAGCTGCGGGAGCCCAACGCCGTTGAATGGGCGTTGAAGACCCCGAGAACCAGTGACGGACAGGTGCCCAAACGCCTCGCACAAGCCACGAGTCCGTGCAGGAAGGAGGCGAATTCCTCCCGGCTGATGGGAGGCGTATTCGGTCCAGCTGATGTTGGGCGACACGTAGATGGCCAGGTCGCCCTATTTCACGGCCACGAAGCCCCGTCTCCGCTCGATCACCGAGCAAGAGGCGCTTCCCGCGATCCCGGTCCAGAATATGGCGATCGAGTCAATCAGATCCCCAGCGCCTCGTGATGCGTCGGGAATGCTGTACGGCTCGG
>NT_180196.1:0-409 GCF_000188095.3 Bombus impatiens | reverse complement strand
ATAACGTATTACGTTATAACGTCATAACATACAACGTAATACGTAATGTCGTCGTACTATAGAACGTATTTCGTTATATCGTCGTCCCATACATCGTAATACGCTATAACGTATTTCCATATATCGCAATACGCTATAACGTCGTCCCAGATAACGTAATACGTTATAACGTCGACCTATATAACATAATGCGTTATAACGTCATCCGATATTGCGCAATATGTTATACCTTCATACCATAGAACCTAATACGTTATACTTGCATACCATATAACGAAATACGTTATAACGTCATAACATGTGACCTATTACGTTATAACGTTATGCCATATAACGTAATAGGTTACGAATTCGTCCCATAGAACGTAATAAGTTATAACGTCGTCCCATACAACGTAATACGTTATAA
>NT_180195.1:0-1718 GCF_000188095.3 Bombus impatiens | reverse complement strand
AAGGGAGGGAAATGACGGCTAATTTACGTCAAAATCGACGAAATCATGGCGAGTTGCGAGCTGTTGAGCTTGTCTCGACGCTGAAACGGACGTTCATTACACTCGGCGTGTAAAATAGGGTGAAATGAGCGCTTAAACGTCGAAATATCACCAACGGGACGGAAATGACGGATAATTTTCGTCAAAGTCGACGAAATCATAGCGATTTCGGAGCTGTTTCGCTTGTTTCGGCCCTGAAACTGGCATGTATTACACTTCTCGTGTAAAATGGAGTGCAATGAGAGCTTAACCGTCAGAATATCTCCAACGGGACGGAAATGACTGTTAGTTTTTGTCAAAATCGACGAAATCATCGGGATTTGCGATCTGTTGGGCTTCTCTCGACGCTGAATCTGGCGTACAGTACATTATGCGTGTATAGTGGAGTGAAATGACCGCTTAAACGTCCAAATATCTACAACGCGAGTGAAATGACAGCTAGTTTTCTTCAAAATCGACGAAACCATTGCGATTTGCGAGCTGTTGGGCTTGTTTCGACGACGAAACGGACGTGCAATATACTTGGCGTGCAAAATGGGTGAAATGAGCGCTTAAACGTCGAAATGTCCCCAACGGGAGGAAAATTACGGCTAGTTTTCGTCGAAATCGACGAAATCATAGCGATTTGGGGGCTGTTGTGCTTGTTTCGACGCTGAAACTTGCGTACAGTACATTAGGCGTGTATAACGGAGTGAAATGAGCGCTTAAACGTCGAAATGTCGCCAACGGGAGGGAAATGACGGCTAGTTTTTGACAACAAAGCGACGAAATCATCGGGATTTGCGATCTGTTGGGCTTCGTTCGACGCTGAAACGGACATGCATTACACTTGGCGTGTAAAATGGAGTGAAATGAGCACTTAAACGTACAAATATCTGCAGCGGGTGGGAAATGGCGGCTAGTTTTCTTCAAAATCGACGAAATCATCGCGATTCCTGAGCTGTTGGGCTTGTTTCGACGATGAAACGGACGTCCATTACACTTGGCTTGTAAAACGGAGTCAAATGAGTGCTTAAACGTCGAAATATCACCAACGGGACGGAAATGACGGATAGTTTTCGTCAAAGTCGACGAAATCATCGCGATTTCGGAGCTGTTTCGCTTGTTTCGGCCCTGAAACTGGCGTGCATAACATTTGCAGTGTAAAATGGAGTGATACGAGCGGTTAAATGTCGAAATATCTCGCGGTTAAATGGCGAAATATCTCCAGCGTGGTCGAAATGACGGCTAGTTTTCATCAAAATCGACGAAATCATCGCGATTTGCGAGCTGTTGGGCTTGTTTCGACCCTGATACCGGTGTGCATTACTTTTGGCGTGTAAAATGGTGTAAAATGAGCGCATAAGCGTCCAAATATCTGCAGCGGGAGGGAAATGGCGGCTAGTTTTCATCAAAATCGACGAAATTGTAACGTCAATTCATATCAGAGACCAGGCCACACACCACGGACAGGATGGCACCCAGATGTCTGCATATCCTTGGCGCGCACCCTCAATAGTCTTAAGTGCCCACCAGGGGCCTTGGCATTTTTATAGTTAAGGTCCTTCGGACCAAGCGAGTATTTCCTGTCTTAAATATCCCTTTATGTTTATTGACTACCACGTGTTAGCTTAGAAAGTTGGTTTTCTCCATATCTGGTATGTTCCGTTGGCAACTTTCTCGCGAGGGCGGCTAAAACC
>NT_180194.1:0-544 GCF_000188095.3 Bombus impatiens | reverse complement strand
GTGGCCGCCACCGCCTCTACAATCCGCGGCATTGCCGACGGCACCGATGACATGCGGAGGGACGAAGTAAAGATCGGACCGGTCGACAAGCAAGCGATGCGGATCCGACCCACGATCAGGAAGGGGAGAATGTCGCATACCTGCGAAGGAGGGTGCGCTTTCTAGAGAGGGAGGTCAGCCGTCTTCAAGACGGTGGAACGGCTGACCAAGGAACGCACGGAGAAGGCAGCCAAAGTTGATAATAACGACAGCGAAGGATAAGAGGTGGGGATCGCCTCTAAGAGGGGAACGAAAGAAAATGCTCTCCGGGCTCTAACGGGAACGGTTATGGGTACCCCTCCCCCACCTCCACCACACTCCTGGTCAGCGGCGCGCCATCCCCGCTGTCTCAACGGGTCGGGGAGCAACACACAGACCAAGGGAACGGACAGATTCGGTGGTCCAAGACTTCGAGATCCACTAGAGGACCTCAAGAACCTGTTCCTCCGCAAGTTGGAAGAGTCGAGAAATAATGCCAGGGGGAGCGATCCCCCCGGCTACGGAG
>NT_180193.1:0-459 GCF_000188095.3 Bombus impatiens | reverse complement strand
GGGACATCGTTGGACACCGTTGGACACCGTTGGACACCGTTGGACACGGTTGGACACCGTTGGACACCGTTGGACACCGTTGGGTACCGTTGGGTACCGTTGGACACCTTTGGACACCGTTGGACACCGTTGGACACCGTTGGACACCGTTGGACACCGTTGGACATGGACACCGTTGGACCCCGTTGGACACCGTTGGACCCCGTTGGACACCGTGGGACAACGTGGGACAACGTGGGACAACGTGGGACAACGTGGGACAACGTGGGACAACGTGGGACAACGTGGGACAACGTGGGACAACGTGGGGCATCGTTGGTCTTGGCTATGTCGAATCCATTCTGAGCTCATTCTGTACAGTGATACTTATTTGACTTGGAACGAGATATAAAAATCTATTCTTTTTTTCTATTGAATCTTGCGGTTATTTTATGCACAGGAGTGCGGCGCGTGAGTCCA